>NW_007577923.1:518182-599671 GCF_000690725.1 Stegastes partitus
ATAACAGGGCTGATGACTCACATCATTTCCTGCCCTTCACTTTCTTTTCTGCCTCTCTTTCGATCCGGTTTTTAATGAAACTCCTTTTGATGCCCCCCAACGACTTACCTTTGTCCAACGCGGCCATATCGATCACAGCTCAGCTCTTTATATTCCCTGAGTGATTTCTGTTTCTCTCTTAAAAAAAAAAAAAAGAAAAAAAAAGCCGCGGAACGTCCACAGGATAGAAACGTAAATCCACAGAGAAGAGGCTCAGAGTATTAAGCAGTCCATTCAGTGCTTTCTGCTGCTGATGGAAAAAGTTGCCCTCTCTTCACCTCAACCACTTAACTCCATTCCAACCAAGTAGCGCGCTTGTGGCCGATGCGCACATCTCTGCCTTCCGCCTTTACGCACAAGAAACAGCAATCAAACAAAGTTTTGCGCCTCCTTGCTGCACTGAAGAAAAAAAAACAGAGTGCCCAATGCTGAAGTGAAACATTAGAAGTCCAGCTGACACTAACGGACACACCGGGGTTAATTCTCCTGCAGGCGGCTCAAAAAAAAAAAAAAAAGCTCATCTCATTGGATTTGCACAGAGAGAGAGCGAGAGAGACTGCGCGTCAACAGCATCCACAACAAGAGCGTCAACTTGGAAGTGTTTACCGCTGTGGTGGAGAGTGCTCAGTCAGCTGACGGGGTCGTTTGAGCTTGGGAACCTCAGACTGGAGAGGAAAACTCTCACCGAGGACTCAGACAGGGAGTCCTGGCTGCATGTCAAACTGGGAGTGCAGGGCTGAAATAATGATGAAACAACCCCCATCGTGCAACGGTTTTGCCATTTAAAATTAAAAAAAATATCTTGAGCAACCCTTCCTTCTGCACAATGACTCAATCTTGCACAAGAATAGTGATTTTGGAACAATTACGCAAGAGATATTTTGTCAGTGAAGGACCTTTAGTAGGCAATCATTTCCTTTAAGGCCTGTGCTTTAGACATCGTGGAGATCATCTGCACTGTGGCGACAAGTTAAGTTTTCTATAGATAGCGCTATTAGTGGCCACAGTGGTCTATAGAAAGCATGAGATGAGCTTGTGATGGCAGGTCACAAACACACAGCCAGAGACCTTCTTGGTGACTTGTTACAGTCACTCCAACCTGGAGCTTAATAGGATTGGCTCCCTCCATATAGGATTAAAGAGAGTTGTGGAAACTCTTTACTCCCTTCTTCACACAAGCACACACACAGAGAAGAAGAAAAAAAACACCCAATAAAGAGGAAGGAGTGCAGGCCTGAATGCAACAGCCAACTGAAACCAGTCTCCTGGTGTTGGGCAAAGTGAATATTACAAGAACAATGCTGATGAATTATGTACACAGTATAAACAGTTTATATGGAGTAGGTGAGGCCATGGATACTCGTATTTATAATTCCTCCACGGTAGTGATAACACATTGTGCCAATGAGGATCTTCATCATGCGGCTCCACCATCACCCGATACGTGTGTGTACGTGTTTAGTCTCCCTGTATCACCTGACAAAGAAACTGCACACCCCCTCGCGACCGTCTCCTAGGCAACAGCCCATGAACAAGCTCATCAATTTTACAAGCATGTTGGCTCTGTGGTTCCAAAACAAAAAAAGGACAGAAGACCAAAGTGGGCAGACAATGCGACTTGTACCTTTAAACTTGGCAGTGCTTCGGCTATGCAGGGCTGTTCTACCGCTAACTAACGCTGATGTTATGTCATCCGTTGAGGGTTTTGACATACAGTGAGGTTATTTAATCGAGTGCATGCAGGTCTCTTCGCAGTCTGTCATGTGAGTTACAAAGTGAGTTACATTGACCTTGTTTTCATTTTTTTTTTAGCTCTTTTCAAAAAGAGTGCAGCATTGAAGTTTGGATGACACTTGAGTGTCTTTGATGAGAAGAATCATGCAGGAAGGGATTTATGGTTTGCAAGGTGATAAAAATAACAAATGTGTTTTAAAGTGGCAGTGAAAATAACATCAGCGGTGTCAGTTTGTGAATAGAAGCAGGATCTGAAAGGCTCAAGGCTAAAACAGCTGAGATATCTTTATCTGCTGGTGGTAGACAAAGTAAATTTAATAAAAACAATCAAACATCTACTCGATCTGATCCTCTCATTGGCTCTTGAGGTTCATTCATGGGGCCTTAATGTCATAATAACTCAAGAATAATCACGCCACTCAGTGTAAGTGTGTATTCTTGCTGTTGAGTGAGTGTATTCTGATTTTGCATTCAAAAGAGCAGTACAGCTGGAGAGCAGTAGAGCGAAAGCTTCACTGTTAGCTACAAGCAGGGGCAGCTCTGCTGAGGTGTTAAAGGAAAACCAACCAACAAAGGAACAGCGAATTCAAAGTGGCAAAAAATACCTTCATCATCATCTGAAAAAGAGTCCTCACTGAGAATTTCTGGCACATTGGCCTGGACTGTGTGATGTGGATACAGTGAAACATGCACGTTAACGACAATGACATCACACAGCGTATGGAAATCATGCAGTATGCTGCTATTAAAAACAAGTCAAACAACCATTTGCAAGTATTGATTAACCTTATTTTAGTTCTGGATGGCTGGAAATTAGAATTGTGAGCATTTTTTAAAAGAAGTTTTTCACATACCTTCATCGTCAGACATGTCGAGGAACTCATTCATGGTCTCTGGGACGTTGATTTTGTGTTTTTCTGATGCACTCTGCAAATGTGGAAAAAATGACATGTGAAAAACAACTTTATGCTTTTGAAAACCATCAAAATTCTGGAAATTGTGCTATTTATTTGCAGTGCATATTGTATTATTATATATCAGTATATCTAATGGTCACTTAAGTTCACCATCCGTACTCAACTATCATGACATAAACAGTGTTTTTCCTTTTTCATGCACATGTACACACTATGACATGCTAAACCTGAACCTTAAAGCGTATTTTCTGATATTAAAACCTCAGAATACCATCACTCCCCACCGGCTTACTGCTCGCTTTTTTCACAGCTGACTGCAGCACTGAGCTGAGCGGTAAATACTGGGTTTTGAAATAAGAAGATCAGGAAGTATGTCTTGAAGATTGCCCACTTTTACAGTGTTAAATCACCTGTAGCTCAGACAACTGCAGTCAGTTAGTGACAAGTTCAGCATTTACATTCCAACCAAAGTGGGGCCTGCACATATGTTTCCTAATATGGACATTAAACGTGGCTGTGGCCCCCGTCAAAGCAAGAAGTGCTGATCCTATACGTCTGAAGTCCGGTTTCACCCACACAACTGACCAGAAAGACAGGCTGCAGATTCAAGAGGTCTCTGCACAGTGAATAATAGATCACTCACACACACAGTTGTAGGGAAATGACCTTGATCTTTCAGGTGCACAACCGTATGTAGAGACAGTTTGGACTAACGCACTTTTCTGCTGATGCCGCCGAATCCTCAGCGACCTCTCCGTCCGTCTCTTCACTCGCCGTCCCTCCCCCTGCACGCTCCTGTCACCTCGTCATCA
The DNA here is from genome assembly GCF_000690725.1 of Stegastes partitus. Lineage (NCBI taxonomy): Eukaryota > Metazoa > Chordata > Actinopteri > Pomacentridae > Stegastes > Stegastes partitus. The sequence continues at coordinate 521,685 of NW_007577923.1, forward strand.
TCCCGCTGCCTCTCTTTCTGTCCCATTTTCTCACCCTCCTCCCTCCTCCCATACAAGTGTGTGTATGTGGAATCAGATCGCTGTTAGTGACCTCGGCTATATGAGGAGAAACCTTAAGCTCCAATCTAAGCCCTCTCTCTCTCTCTCTTAATCAGGACAACTTCACACATGTGACGCAGCGTGACTGACTGACTTGCTGGCTGATTTGCAGTATTTACACTCTCACTCCTCTCGCAGTAAGCTGCTGGCTCATTGGTCCAAGTTTATATTTAGGTAAGGAGTCAGGTACACAATTGAGTTTAACACAGATGCTCAATAAGAAGCGGTTCTACGGATGAATACTTCAGCTTACTACAAACCATTTTTTAAAAGCATTTCTCAAGTTTTTAGCAAACAATAACTTTTTTAATGCAATCAACAACCAAAACAATACTATTAGTGCCCAAACTTTTAGCCTGTATCACCTGGCTGCAATGCATTTTGCTAGACAGCTGTAAAATCCTGTCCTTGAACGCACCACAGAGGAGAATTCTCGCAATCAAACACTTTGTAACTTCATCACCTTGTACCTCAGGGTGGCAAAACTTTAACAGCAATGACATGTTTAGCGAGGATGGCAATTTTTTCAAACAGTTTTAAATGAATGTTCATATAATTAAGATACAAAATCAATGGCTGCCTAGAAAGTGGAAAACTATTTTAAAACTTTACCATCTTAAAAAATTAGTCACTCACGCAAAGCATAAGAAATTTACTAGTGATGCACGATATTAAAATTTCTGGCCAATATGATATCTGATATTAAGATTTCCAATATCGCAGATAACCGATATTACCGATGTCGATATTCAATTTTTGTTCACACCGAAAAATGAGTAGAAGTAAGCACTGTGAGAAAACTATTCAAAAGAAGCCCAAATTAGACCACATAGTCTTCTTTATTATGTAACATAACTAAAACATATCTAAACATATTTAACGTTCAAGTCCAGGACCATTTAAGTAAAAACATCTGTTAAATAGCAGCAATATCAAATGTAGAGACGAAGGCGCTGATGTTAGACAATCATCGGCTAAATTTGTTCACCTGACCGATACCGATATATCAGAAAAAACACTAATATCAGCCAATACCGATGTGGTCGCAGATATATCGTGCATCCCTACAATTTAAACATAACCATTCAAACTCTTTGAAAGTTGTTTCTATACTGTTTCATATTGTGTGGCTACTCTAAGATGCACACCTTTTCAATCATAAGCATGCTGATTTCTTCACTGTCACATGTTGGTAATGTATTATTGTGTCTATATGCAACTTATTTCCAAGTTATAATAGATATATATAGGATGATTGGTGATACAATAAAGTTCATGTGCATTAAACCACATGAGACATGAGGAAAGCGTCTCACCATGGTGTTCAGGTTTTCATCCGTCATAGGCCTCAGTGTGTCCACCACCGAGATGTACCCGAGACGGCGGGCGATGGACAGGGCAGTGTTGCCGTTCTGACCAGCGACAGACAAAGAGGAAGTTATTCACAGGAGGTGCACAGATACACAAAAAGCAATTAGTAATTCATCAATCTTCAGCTCCGTTGGAGAGTGCGTGTCTGTGCCAGTGTGTTTGTGCACTGACCACGGTGAGCTCGTTGGCCGAGGCCCCGTGCTGAAGCAGCAGGTTGATGATGTGGGTGTGGCCCTGCTGAGCTGCCTGGTGTAGAGGAGTGTACCCGTTCTAGACAGAGACATGAGCACAGTGAGTTAGTCCTGGAGGAGAATGAACCAACTGTGTTCATACAGGGTGATTTTTACCTAAACAGCAATACGAGACTGTGTGTTTGTTTGTAGGTCAGTCTATGATGTCATGTGGATGGTGGAAATGAGGCTACAGAGGTGCCAGAAAAAATATGTTTAAAAATGATTTAATGTTGTAATTTTTAAAAAGTGTAAAAAGCAAAAAAAATGGCACAAATATCTGCAAAATATCTATATTTCAAATGGATTTAATACAGCAAAAAACAAACAAAAAAACCCCACTATGGTCACATATTGTAAATTGTTATTTTGTTATTTTTTTTAACACATAAATGAGTATTTTTTTCTCTGATTTCATTAGACAATATCTGTACTTTAACATGTTTTAACAAATTCTGAAAAATATTAGTCTTTCTTTTCTTAATATACACTTTTTTTTTCAAAAAAATTGCAAATATCTGTAAAATACTTATTTTTTCAGATTTAAACTGCTGATTTTATAGTCGAATGCTGTGAAAGAATGATTAACCATTTGTAAAAATACAGATTTTTTTTTTTATGTAGAGATTATTTACAGTTTTTTTTTTTACTGTCAACATGTAAATTAATACAATTTTCAGTGATTGTAATTGCTATTATCAGTAATTAAATTAATACATTAAAAAAAAAAAAGAAAATTAAAAGAAAAATGAAAGAAAAAAAAGAAAAAAAGAAAGAAAATTGTACAGTTAATTGTACAGTTAAAAAAAAGCCATTATTTTTTTTCCCAGCGTACCTTGGTTTTGCCGTTGACTCTGGCTTGGTTCTGCAGCAGGAAGTTTGCCATCTTTGCATTGCCGTAGTGACAGGCCACGTGCAGCGGAGTGTAACCCATCTGCATTAAGGGCAGTAAATGGAGGAAGAGGCACAGACATGAAAGGGCGAACACATAAAAAGAAGGGAGACCGTGAGTTACTTTTGCTGACTGAAGGCCTCATATCATTACACAACAGTTTCCGAAAGAATCAGCTCATACTTGGATTTTGCAAGAATTTAAAAATCATTCTGCAGACTCTACTTCCCGGCACGCTGTGTCTAATCACAAACACACTTCAAAACTGCATCATATTTCATGTCATCGTTTGCATTATGCATATGTGCACAAAGATAATGGAGATCAGTGAGTGAATAACGCATCCTCTGTAAACAACTGTCCCGTCAGCACAAACACACACAAAATACCCTTGTGTTATCCCAACCTTCAGCTACTGCGGGTCTGCCTCAGTGAACGTGAGCAGCCTGTTATGGGACTTTATATTACAGCATGTTCGCGTTCATGTGTGTGTGTGTGTGTGTGTGTTTGCTGCAGTGTGAGGCGCATCCATAAAGACATGAACACCTTCCACTCGGGTATCAATCCTTTATTTATGCAGCACCTGAGATGATTGCGGATAACAGACTGTCTGAGTGTATTTTTCCGATGCTTTAAATACACTGAAACTATGCAGAAATATCAAGTTCAGATAAAGACAAGCGCATACCGCAAAGGCAGTGATAAACGCATTAAATCTCAAATAGAGAATTACAGACATTAGTGTATTTACAGTATGTGCTCTCTGACAACGCCTCACCTTTGTTTGTGGGTTGACATCAGCCCCGTGGTTGAGAAGGACTTCTGCAACGTTGACCTTGTCCTCCTGAGCTGCTAAGTGAAGTGGTGTAAGTCCGCTCTGTGGATGGAGAAAGGACATGCACAACCATGTGTCAGCACACAAATAAATCAGTTATGGTGTGAGCACATAACAAGATTGAAACATGCTGCGTGTATCAGCGAACACTGAAAACTGGCTGGACAAGTCTGAGGATGCGTGTCTTTTTCTGTGACAACGAGGTCAAAATGCCAATAATGAAGCTGTTTTTGCCGCGTGACCGCTTCTACCTTATTGCACACGTTGACGTTGGCGTTCTTGGCCAGCAGCAGCGACACTAGGTCCACGCTGCCCTCCTGCGCTGCCAGGTGAATGGGGCTGATGCCTTGCCGCGTCACTGCGTTGGTGTCAGCGCCGTACTCCAGCAGCGTGGTCCCAATGTCCATTTGGTTCTTTTTGGCAGCGATGTGGAGCGGCGTGTAGCCATTCTGAGGAGGGCAAGAGAGAGGCGTAGATGTCAGCATGTTAAACTGAGCTCTTCTATGGAAGTGATGGCTGGTGTGTTATTTAATCTGTGTTACTGTAATAGAGAAATGGCTAATTATGCTCAAAACAAGGAAGGTTTTCATTAGGTGCTTTCTTCTGTAATGCATTTTATTCCATTTTGAATCAAAATGGAATTCGTTCGACACATTACAGGCTGAAATATGGACGAAGCTGTAAGGTCACCATGGCAACATTTACACCAGACTGTCATTTTCATCATGAGGGATGCACGATGTTGGATTACTGCCAGTATCAGAACATCTTCATTTTTGCTCTAGAGAACACCCAGTCTCTCTCCTGTAGTTGAGTTCTGGTGAATTCACACATTACTACTTATCACGATGGCCCTCTGGCAGATGAAAACAGGAAATGCAATGCTTTTCAAATGTAGACATTCACTGAAAAATGTACTTGCAAATCATGACATCTTTATTCTTATGTAACATTTTCATATTAACTGCCTGTCAGTGTTTATTTTGGGCCATCATTTAACTTCATTCTGATTATTACCGTGCATCCCTGTTCATTATATCTACAAAAATCGATATAATAAATATAAAGAAAATGACAGGTAACACTTGTTTCTGCACTCGTGGTGGTGGACTAAAGAAAACCTGAATCAAGCTCAGAAGCTTTAATAGATGAAGAGTTTCAGTTCAGAATTCTAAACTGTCAGTGTCAGCGTCTAACAGGTATTTTTAGATTACAGAGAGATCACGATGCAGATATTTGACCAAAAAAGTCAACATATTGCATCTAAACTTTGTCATGACAGCAAACATCACGACTTCAGGAGAATTTAATGTATCATTAGTGGGAGAAATAAAACTCCTTGACACTGAATGAGCATCTGAGACCTCAAACATGTGGCGTTTCTCAGCTGGCTGAGCACATACACAGTAAAAAGAGACAGGACAGCAGCTGAAGAGGGACCTTTCTGACTTTCTTCACTCTGGCCACTTTAGAGAAGACAGAATTAGACTAGAGGCAGCATTTACTGTTGGGAGCTCCACTGGTGTCAGCAGGAGGGCTTCATTCAAATCTGTAGGAAGCCTTGAGGTCCTACAGAGCAGTGGGGTGATTTTAGCTTAGATTGGTAACATCATGAGTTTGTCTGTTACTGCGTTTGTGCTCATTTCCAAACCTTTGATTCAAATCTGATTTCACTCCCTGAATCTTAAAACGAGTCCTATTGCATGAGTCAAAATCACACTTTCAGATCCTCCTGTCAGAGATGTCACACATGACCCATGTTTCACGACACAACTCTGAGATGTGTTCACTGCTCGCGTTTGTACAGAAACGCCTCTAGACAACTGCTCCGCTGCACACAGATTGATCCCTTTCCAAAAGCACTTAAATTAGACCCAGCAGACTAACTTTAGAAAGCAGCCAAATGAAAAAAACAATTTATAGAGGAAGAGAAACTCAGAGTGAAGACAGGCAGGCAGGGAGGAATGACTAAGAGTGTGGGAGGGAAGCAGGAAAAGTCGAGGAATAAATAGAGACAGATACAGATTAAGGAAGAGAGAGTTAGGAGGAGACAGAGCCAGAAAGGGAAGACCGAGAGCAAAGATAAATGAGCTTTACGAGCTTTCGGTCTCCTCGTGCAGGGTGTCGATCCAGCAGCAAAACAGACATTTCCTGCAGTATTTTGGTTTCTACTCTGTGTTTTTTTTGACTATGAAAGCCTAGTAGGAGAAGAACCACTACTTGACCATATGTCGGCGACCATGTGCATTTGACATTTCAACTAAACTGCTTTTTTTTTTTGCTTTTTATTTGGAACACACAACATTTACAGCCCTAGAACAGACAGAAAGTTGTGAGTAATGAGTGTCTTTGGAGTAATTTACGACACATCTCCAGCCCCTGCAAGTTCACTGACAACACTGTCTAGTTTAGTTTTATGAGAAATAATGACATTTTTTTCGAAAATCCCAACCCCAAAATGTCGACATTATGCGCTAAATTCCAGCTGGTGGAGTGACTTCAAAGAGAACAAAGGAAAACCCGCACTTTCACTCACAACGCTGAAGGTTACACACGATGGAATGGATGGAAATGAGCATTAGATCTGCATAAATACAGACAGGACGTCACGCACAGAACGCTTGTTAATGATCTGAGATGGCGTTGAAAGCAAAAGCCAGGTGAGTTGACTGTAGCACGTGTGTTTCTGTGTGTTTGTGTGGATACCTTGGCGGCAGCGTGCGGGGAAGCTCCCTGATCCAGCAGCAGCAGTGCCACTCTCTGATTATCGTAGTGAGCGGCTACATGCAGTGGAGTTAGCCCACTCTAAAACACCCACCCACACACACACACACGCGCGCACACACACACATCCACGCACACAGGCATGCAACACAACACCAGATTAGAACACGCACAAGCTCAAACACGCTGATAAGTCAAATGAAAGAACCAAAATCAACAGAATGTTAAGAGATGGAGGGGAGATGGACATTAAACTGATGAAACATACTTAGTACGGGAGACAGTTTAGAGCTTCATGCTGAAATCCTGAAGAAGAAGAAGAAGCTAGAGGACATTATCAACTGAGACAAAGAAGGTGGAATGTATCTCCAAAATGTCAACTTTGCACCAAATGATTCGCTTAAGAAGTGGGAGAATTTTAACATTGCAGTCATGTCCAGAACAGCAACAAAAAAAGAAAAAGAAGAAGAACTGATGCAGCCAGTATTGCTCTTTTTATTCCACACATTCTTCTTCCTTATAAAATTTAATGCCGACATGATCTACAATGCAAATCCACTGCCTTCGTTTTGCTTAGTGACTCATCTGCGGTATGATAATCGCAGCGAGTGCAGCCGAGATGAAAAGTGGGCAAAATTGGAGATACATGGTTCTGACAGCGATGATGACACTTTATCATCTTTTTCAGCAGGAGGAGGAGGAATAGCATTAGTGTGCTAGCAGCAGAAGCAGCAGCATGTTGGTATTCTTTTCATTTAAAGATCCCCTTCGGACAAACTTCAGGACATAAACTTTGGATGCTTGGAACAACATGTGTCTGATGTATCCTAGGAGTTTCGGTAAAATGTCTCATCTTTTAGGTTCTTGAAGACATCTTAAGTCCAGTAGTCCAGCTGCTAGGACTTTCTAGGATTACCATGACCTGGAAAATCTGCACAAATCTGACTGTAATGTATTTTTTCCTCAAAAAAAGAGCATCTATCTTACCACAACTCTTTTTACTTAATGTAGAAAATAAAAAGAAATGACTACATCAATATATTTCATTTAAAAACTTTCAATTTTTGACCACAAGATTGCTCTTATTTTACTGACAAGTCTTTTTTCCCCCCACAGTATACATGTTTGCGCCGGAGGTGTCAAGTGTCTGCACCACAGGTAGACAGTCTTAAATTCAGCTGTAATGTGAGCACAGAGAAACTTTCACCCTTCAGCAAATCCAGCAGCCCCCTAGTGTCAAACTCTGCACATGCAGTACATCCGTCTGCACAGTGAAGCTCAGGAAATGACTGCAAATTTCTGAGGAGACCTTTAAAGTTAATTTTTCTGTTTTGTCTTCATGCATCAAGTCACTTGACGTGACACTGAATGCTTGAAATTACTCAGAAAAAGCGCAAACAGAATTTCCTGATGTGTGGTTACAGCGGCCCTGGAGAGATGTGCGATATATTCATATTTTGGGTCAAAAGGCTTTCCTGGTTAAAACGTTAGAAACGAAACAGTTCTTTTTTCTCTTACCTCTGAAGAAAATCACTGTCATTAAACTGCAGCAAAGGCCTGATTTTTGCTTTGTGTTTTTGAAAGCGGGGCTGATTCCAGCGTGACACCACCAGAGTGGAAGCTTCATTATCATACCTGACTGCCATTATGTTAAATGCTCTCAGATGGTGGCACAGACACACGTACAGCTAGTGCCAGTAGGCCTCTGCTCAGTAAGTCTGTCAATGTGTGTGTGTGCATCCAGGGAATAAAAGCAAATGTGCTTACAAGGTTTTTGCAACGGAACGAGCATCTGTTTGCATTGTTGCCCCGTGATCAGAACTAAACCTGCCGCTCCTACATGCAATTACCCCCAGTTGCAGCTTGGAAACTCCAAAAAGGGGCTCTGTTTACTCTCTTAGAGACAGGTTGGATAAGGGCAGGCGGCAGAAAGACCCACAGAATGATAAACGGTCACAGTATCTGAATAAATTCCTGATTTGAACTATTTATTGGTCATATCGCAACAGGAAAAGTTGACTGTCTGACCCACAACTAAGACTCCTTACAAAACATTTGCACATGTATAACTTCATTCTTAGTGTTCTGCAGCTTGTATATATCCTCTACACATAGCTGCTAATGATCCCCGTGAGTGTTCAAACACTTTTCCTATTTCCTTCTCTTTCATCAAAGGTCAGATCTTGACACACTTTGTTACAGAAATTAACCAATTTAAGTTTATACTCCTGTTTCCTGTGCCAACTGCTTCCCTCCGCAGACAGCTCATGTTTTCCAGCATCTGAAAACTTCCTCAAATGTTGGTTAAGATTAGGATCGCCTCCCCAGAGTGAGCTGTCTGCCAGAACTCTCCTCTTTTCTTTTTTCTTTGTTTTTTCCAGACACCTCACCTTTCCCGCAGCATCAGGCGCAGCTCTCTTCTGTAGGAGCAAACTGGCCACCTCCATCTTGCCGTACTTTGCTGCCACATGCAGAGGACTGAACCCTTTCTGTTGGACACAGAAAAGACACTTAATTGAAATGAAAGCATGGAGAGAGAGAGCGAGGGAGGGAGGAGTACAGAAGGGGATTCATACAGGATGTGAATGTTTGCATTATTTAAGTTCGGACTTGGTCGGCCTGGGAACAAGCTCGTAGTGTCTCACATAGTCGCAATGAACTCATCTGTATTATCAAGTTTACGCAATATAACCTTTTTTAGAAGTAAAAAGGACACATAACAGCATAGTTACAAGAGTCTAATAGCAGCAGCAGAGATGTTGTTTTTGCATAAACTGAAAAAAACACGATGCTTATCCATTTAAATCTACTCAATGCATTCAGAACAGACTGTCTGATCCTAAAATCTGTCATCAAAATGCTTGGATGACCTGACATTATGATCTAAAGTCACTTTAAATCAAGCTACTGTTTGCAGCTATGAATTCAGCTAAATGTGTGTTAATCTATAAATAAATATGATGTTGACATATCTTGAGGATTAACACTTGTGGGGTTCTGTACAGAAGTGGAGATCATGGGAAAGATAAATATTAACATAGCAGCCATTTTTGAGGAATTAAATCACCCTTCCAATGTTTAAATATTTATTTTGTGATTGTTTTGTTGTGTGTTTATTTGCGGCTGCCTTTCTTGGCCAGGTCATCCTTGTGAAAGAGGTTTCAGTGGGTCTTTTATCTGGTTAAATAAAGGTAAAATAAAAATAAATAAATACAAAAATATATATGCTATCTGTGCATAAATAATTTAGTGACAACAGGGCATAACCATAAGATTGTAGCAGCCTAAAAAAAGGCAAACCAGAGATTTCGTTTCCTCATGTACTCCACATCAAATGGTTGTAATGTATAATGTGTTAATTTTGGCTTCCTTCCTGTGTGTATGTGAAGATATTTAAAGACATTAGGTCATAATTTCCAGAGGAATGTGGGACTCACACAGATTCCACGCTCTGAAACACATGACCTCATTGTGTGATTGGTCACAGTCGCTATTAATACGACTTAAACATAAACTAAAGGATCATTTTGGAGGAGATATGGATAGTCGGGTTAGTTTGAAATGTTTTAAAATGCCGTCACTTTAAAGACAAATTTATCCAAGAAATATCACAAATGGGTCAATCCATTGCTCCCATCTTCCAATTCCCCCGATCACACTTTGGTGTCACATCGATTCCTTGAGCAGCTGACTCAGGTAACGTCCCAAAAGATGCTGCATGTGTGTGAGAGAGAGGCGGAGGAAGAGAGCACCATGGGGTTTACCCTTCATTAATCTGTTCCACTGACAGAGGTTACCTTCAAAGACAGCCCCCAGCAACATACCACACACGTGCACTACTTGTGTAAAAAGTCTCTCCCTTGTCTCGTTTTGACCTTGATCAGCACAATTAGTCAGATGGGAGACCACCACCGCCAAAAAAAAAAAAAAAATGCCATTATGCGTTCATGGTTGACTGCATCGATTAAAAAAAAACAAACAAAAAAAAACACCCCGAGAGGGAAATAAAGTGGTTTTAAATTACTGGGCCAACACTATTCTGAACGTGAACACTAAAAACTGATCAATACTTTGTCTGGAAAAGGAACAAAACAACAAGAATTGAAGTGAACCCTAACAGCTGTAATACAAAGAGAAGATGGCAGAAAATAATACAGTTATGGTAGATTATGGCTCTCCTAACTGGAGACTGTGACTGCTTATGTTGTGAAAACAGCACATTTCAGCTTTTGTTTGTTTCAAGCATCTTGGAGGCTGCTGAAAACAGAAACTGGCGCCCACTAGTGGGGACACACGACACTGAAACGAGTGAATCTTATCTGCACTGCTTGGTTCACCGGATCCGTGAGGCTCACCTTAGTCGAGGAAGAGAGCGAGGCCCCGTTCTCCAGCAGCATGGCGGCGACGTCTTGGTGTCCTTCTCGGGCAGCCAGGTGAAGGGGGGTGTAGCCTGAGGTGGTGGCAGCGTTGGCAGAGGCGCCGCAATGCAGCAGCTGCTGGACGATGTCGACTTTCCCCAGCCGACTGGAGATGTGCAACGCTGTCTGGTCGTCCTGCAGAGAAGGAGAAAGTGACTGTTTGGCTCCGTGTTCTATCCTTGTTTGTTTTCTCCTGTGATTGATAAAGAGGCCCAGCGTTCTGACCTTGGACTTGGTCTCCACCTTGGCTCCGTTCTTCAGCAGGTATCGGACTACATCTGCCTGGCCCGCCCTGGCTGCCATGTGGAGAGCGGTCTCCCCTCGCTGGGAGACAAACAGTCGTAAGAAGGAGCTCCGAACTCTGAGCACGTACTTCTAAAAAGTGCATTACAAATGATCCACTCACTACGTTGGTGGTGTTGGGTGATGCTCCGTGATGTGTCAGCGCGTGAACGATGTTCTCGTGGCCCATGAAGGCTGCCACGTGAATGGGCGTCAAACCAGACTGCAGGGAAACAGAAATATCAAATTAAAAACCAAATGAACTTGTCAATTCACTTCATTAAACCCAAACAAAGACAAAAGCAGGTTCATATTATGTATGTAATGGTAGTGAAGAGCAGAAAAGAGGATGTAGTACCTCTGTGACAGCCTGGATAGACGCTCCGTGTTTAAGCAACAGCTCCATCACTTTGACTCTGTTCTTCTTGCAGGCGATGTGAAGTGGAGTGAAACCGTTCTGAGAGAAAAAAAAAAAAAGAGAAGAAAAAATCTCAACGTAAAGACTGTAGTATCATCACTGAAATCCAGCAAGAAATGAACTCGCCGCAGTTATAAAACATCTGCGAATGTGTGACTGCTTAAAGGGGAGCAAATGATCCGAAAGGAAATGAATCTCCGATACAGAAGTGTGAAGAGCGGAGAGGAAACCTTTTTTTTTCTCCCCCCCTCCTCAATTATTCTACTCCCTCTCAAATCCAGATGCTTACAAAGAAGCCCTTTTCATCCCTTTGCGTCAGCTTCAGGTCTTTCAAATTTTCAGAATTTCACATTTGTCCGACCTTGATTGACCCCTCGTCTCTCATTTCGCTCACAGTTCTCTGTTTTTCTTCTCTATTGCCTTGAGTATTAATTTTTTTTGGTCACAAAAGGGAGAATCTTTTCTCCTTTTTCCCTTCGTTATATCAGAGCAGTAATGGATTACTGACTGGCTCATTTTGCACGACCTATAAAACACAAATTCCTCTTGCTTCTGTAAATTGAATTCAGTCTTGATTTGGCCAAGCAGTGCAAAATTCTGGAGAAGACACTGAATTTTATGGAGAAAATAGTGAACATAAAAGCAAAACGAGTGACTTTTGGCAACTAGACATTTAATTTTCACTATTATTTGCTTTATTAAAGGCATGCTTAAGCTAACTGGTGATTCAAAATTACCACAGGCGTGAACTTATTCTAATTTTTCCTTTTATCATATCACAGCAGCACTAACATACTGACTGGCTCGTTTTGCACAACCTACAAACCTACAAAATTCCTCTTCCTTCTGATGGTTTAATTGATTCTTTTGAGTCTTGCTTTGGCCAAGTTAAGGCAAAATTTAGTAGAAGACACTGAATCCTTTTAATTTCTATGGAGAGAACCACAAATTCCTCTTTCTTGTATTAATCTAATTCACTTTTTAAGTACAATTTTGGCCAAGCAAAAGCAAAATTGTGTAAAAGACACTGAATCCTTTGAATTTTTATGGAGAAAATAGTCAACATAAAAGCAAAACTAGTGACCTTTGGCAACTAGAAATGGATAGTTCTTATCAAATTTTATATTTTCACTATTATTTGTTTTATTAAAGGCATGCTTAAGCTAACTGGTGATCCAAAATTGTCCAACCTATTCTAACTTTTCCTTTTATTATATCAGAGCAGTACAAACATACTGGCTGGCTCATTTTGCACAACCTACAAAATACAAATTCCTCTTTCTTCTGCTGGTTTAATTGATTTTTTGAGTTTTGCTTTGGCCAAACTCAGGCAAAATTTTGTAAAAGACACCAAATCCTTTGAATTCTTATACAAAAAAACGTCTTTTGGACTGGAAACTGACTATCCTTATCTTTTTTTGTTTTTACGTTGTTCATTAATATTTACCTTTTCAACAACATGCTTAAGTTAACTGGTGATCCTAAATTGTTCATAGGTGTGAGTGTGTGCATGTTTGTTTCTGTATTGGCCTTATGATGGTCTGGTGACCTCCAGCTCCTCTGTGACCCAGTACAGAGTAAAGCAATGTATAGAAAATGGGACAGAAGCTTTCTACAATGATGATTCCACCCTTCTTGTATCCCTACCAGAGCCTTGGCATTCGGGTTGGCCTTCTTGTCCACGATGAGCTTGGCCACCTTGTAGTGACCGCAGTGGGCGGCGACGTGCAGCGCCGTCAGGTAGTCGTTGGTGACGTCGTCCACCGGCACGTCGTGCTGGAGCAGCTGCTGGACGCAGTTCAGGTGGTCGCCCTGAGTGGCCATGTGGAGCGGCGACAGGCCGTTCTACAGTGGGGCGGAGAGAGAGGGAAAGAAAGAGAGACAGAGAGGGGGAGAGAGAGAGAGCCAGACAAAGAGAGAGAGACAAACACACACGCAGACGGACACATAGACAGATGGACAGACAGACACAGCAAGTTAGGGCGTGGCCGGGCGCCGCACAGAAAGACTGTGAAGGAAGTTGCTGAGAAGGTTACAGAAGCATTGTTATAACGAGGCCATTACAACAATGTCTATGTTTGTTACACTGGTCGTCCTGCGTGGTCAAACTGACGGGCTACGCAGCGAAGACAGGCTGTTCTGGAGAGGTCGCACACACGTTATGGAGACAATGCGACAACACTACAGCAACAACAACAGACCTGCTATCTGGTTGGTTAGAAGATTTCAAATAGCTCTGTGTGGTTAATAAATACATGTGTTATGGTGTGATTAACAATGTGTACTATGTTTTAAATAAAATGTGATCTAGTCTAGCCTAGTCTGTTTCATAGCAGCCAGTGTAAAGTGTTTCTTTCCTATTCTGAGCTAGGCAGCATCACCCCAACTGATCATCCTAGTAGCTACCTTGGTCTTGGACAGGATAGGAGCTCCTCGGTCTAGTAGGATTTCTACCACCTGCTCGTGCCCGCTCCTCGCCCCACAGTGTAGAGGTGTCAGACCATCCTGGAAAAGAAGGACAGCAAAGGTTTTGATACTCTTTAAACCACAAAATCTGATTCTTCTTTTAAAAACAAGATATGGACAGATAAACTTGCACCAAAAAAAAATCAATGACGGACAAAGAAACAACAGCAACCCAACCCAAACTTCATGTTTTAGCAATCAAAACATCTACATAGATATATCCTTTATTCACCCCCTTAGAGAAATTCAAGGCATCTAGTAGCTCACATATGTTATATTCAAGAAAGTTAAGGAAACCAGTGTACAAAAGAAAGTGCAACGATGTGCAAATCATGCTGGTTGAAGAAATAAGGTGCCAAAATTGCTGATATTTACAATTAAGGTGCAAAATTGTTGGTATTTAACAATAAAAAAAAGCATATTAAAAAGTCTAAGCATAGTTTAGAAACAGAACCTACAACTAGCACGTGTGGGTGCAGGGACATAAGCACCATTTAGATGTGCTTGATAAACTTCAGCTGATGATTCAAAACCTGCTATGAAAAGAGTAGGAATATAGGTCTGTCTATCTCAAAAACAAATGAATTCAAGTCATTCAAAAAGTATCATTCAGCCTCTTACGTCCTTTATAAGAACTGGGTTCAAGGTCTCACCTTTGTTTTTGCATCAATTTTGGATCCTCTGTCCAGCAGCAGCTTCACCATGTTACTGTTCCCCCTTTTTGCCGCCACATGAAGCGGCGTGATGTCATTCTGAACGAAAAGGAGGAAAATCGTGTCAGGATTCTTCTGAAGATTTAAAGGTTTACTATTTACACTGAAGCTCACAGCATGTAGGCACATTCGAAAAGCGTATCATTAAATGGAATTATTTCATTAGATGTATTTGAACATGTAATTAGGGGGTTTGTAAATAGATTGTAATGCTTCTATTGCAGCGATACGGAAAGTCCTACGCCCTCCTAATTAAGGATATGTAGTCTTTTATTGCCAAACAAACAGCTGTAGGACACTTGCATTGTTTAATTCTCTACAGTTGTAGCACGGTTTCTGCACTCAGCCTGTAATCATTGTCAAAAAGCAGCACAAACACCAGCACTCCTTCACACGCTGGCTGATATAATTACAGGCGGGTGTTGACTCTGGCTCGGCAACGTCTAATGTGGCAACACATTTCTAATGGCGCCCTCTCTTAGATCACAGAGCAAATATTCCTGTAAATAAACTGTTGTATTTAATGGGCGGCAGGGAATTTGTTTTCTAATTAAAACAAAAACATAATGATGCCCCTTGTTAGTTAACTAACCAACTTTGAGAAAGCAGCGAGGTGCGGAGCGATGTGGTGCAAGCGAATCAAAATGAAAGCATCCTGCACAACCCTTTACCAGCACACCATGCTTTATGCACCAAACATTTTCAGATAAACTTCCTTTATTCTGCTGCTGTAAGATGGTTTTTCTCTTTTGCTGATCAGCTGTTCGACTTGTAGATCACTACAGATGCCAACATTACTTTTACCAAGTTTACTTTTCATCTAGAAGTCATATTTAAATATATATATCCATGTCATTGCATTTATTAATATCCCTAACAAATTTAAAATTCAGTCAGAGAGTTACTTTGGACATTGTTCTTTAAACAAAATGTTCTCTTGTTCTCAATCATCTCCTGTTATTTGACAACATGATCTAGTGGACTGTCTAGTTCCAAAGTTGAACCTTTAAAAAGAAGCAAGCTTTCCTTTTAATAAGCAGAGCTTCCTTCTATTTGACAGAAATACCTTCCCAACCCCGAGAAAATTAAGAGAATACACTGAAAGACTCATGAAAATGTATTTAAGTCAGTAATGCAAGTGTATTGGAGAATAGCTGTGCAACATGTTTTATTGTGAAGGTTTACAGGGTGCCCCTATTGTTGCTTTTTGTTGATGCTCAAAAGTCCCACCGGATGTCAAAAAAAAGAGAGCGTTAGCGTTTCAACCCATGACACTTTGAGTGAGTGGTTTGGGATTATCTGTGTTTTTTTTTTTTCTCTTGAAAGCTGCAGCAACATGTGCGTCTACCTCTCATTGCCAAGTGTACCACTAGTGATAATTATGCACACATCCTACATTTTTTTGCATTTCAGCTGATACTGTTGTCCTAAAGGGCTCATAATAGGTACAAATTGTACAATAAGTTAGTGTTTATTAGAGGCTTTTGTTTGCAAAGAGTGTGATAATGAGATCTGAGGTTTTGCCCAAGTCACAGAAGTTAAACTGTGCCTTTGTTTCACTGCTGTGTAGGTTTGTTGTTTCAGCATAGATACACTAATTACACTCCATACAGATTTATGCGTTTGCCTTGGAAGCCTGTAATACCCCTCCCAGACAGCAGAGGGCAGAACAAACTCACCCGAGCCATGAAGTCCACGGCAGCCCCTCGGTTCAGCAAAAGCGTGGCCACGTTAATGTTGCCATAATGTGCTGCGATGTGGAGGGGCGTGAAACCACTCTGCGGATGGAAGAAACCCGACAACACACACAAGCAAACAGACAAGCACACACATTATATTACAAAAAGTGAAACACGTCCTTCATGGCAAGTGAATATCTTAGGCTTTATAGCATTCTACAGAACTACGGTTGACATACAGTCACACACACTCTACTATACACTGTTACACTAACACCTGACTTTTCTAACAGAAGTAGAAAAAGTCTTTTTACTGAAGCATCAAACATGGGGCCAACTAGAAGGATTCTAGATTCGGTGTATTTCTATACACCTCTATGTGTCATCTTTAAACTAACACCACATATATTGTGCAGGCCTGAGTGTAATGTACAACTCCATTGAGACAAATGTCATTTAGAGGTTACTCTAAATCTATTTGATCTCATTTACAACATGCTGATACTTTTAGTGTGCGAAGAAGAAAAAAAAAGAGGCGTGCAAATGAACCTAATGTCCATTTGTTAACATCTTAAATGAGACTAATTTCCTGGCAAAATCCCTGGCTTACCGAGCAACAGCTGTCAAAGCAACAAAAGGACACTGGAAACAATCTGTCCGATGGACAAGTGAATCTCACATTAAGCTATTTAATCACTGGAATCCCAATTTCAAACAACCAAAAATCAAAAGGGAAGCAGGTGCCTCCGATATGTGAATCCACTCTGCTGATATCTGGTGTCCCAAATCAAACCCACTAGAACTATGAAGCATTTCAGTTCGTATTACATAAGCAAGCTTTCCAAAAATAAAAAGCAATATCTGCCTTTTCGTACTCAGTCTGTGGACAGATCACTCTAGTGCACATTTTTATGAAATCCGCTAAAACTTTCTTCCATCTTTACATTTAAGTACGATGCAAATTTGCTTCCCACGATGCAAAAGTCTCAGATCAACAAAACCATTTTTGGATGACTCATACCAAAGAACTGGCAAGCCTGCCAAAGCCAGAACCAGTGCCAACCAAAACAGGCACACACAGAAGGTGGCCACCTGGCTTTGGTGTGACGAAGGGGCCCTTGTTACCACAGAAGCAGTGTCATGTTAGCTTGTTGCTTTGGTCCCATGCAAAATGCTTTAGGTGCAAGGGTTGAGGATTAGAGGTACTAAATATCAATGAAGGGTACACTAGTCAAACAAATTAGACTGTCTGTTGCTAGAAGGCTGGGTTCCTTTACAGCTTAATGGAAACTTCATTATCATGCAGGTTATGGACATATCGTTGCTTTTCGATGAATGATAACCACTTTTCATGCTACCACTGGTTATCATGGTAATCAGTTTCATGGAACAACTGTGTCAGGACACATTGGGACAACATTTTGTCAACAGTCACAAAGAATTTGCCAAAAGTAAGAAACTTAAGCTTTGGACACCATGAAACCATTAGAATCAAGGAAAACCTTGATACCCAAGCCTCCAGCTTTAGGATTTACTTGATCAGTATTAGTGAAACATGCGCACTTGCTCTGATTTTGTCAATGACTACAGATATTCACTAACATTAATGAAGCGATGAAGAGGAGGAAGACGGGATTGAGCTAAAATGGAACAAAGGGACGTGACAAAGGGCTGCAGAAACACTACTGCATCAAGTCAGGGGCACTGAAGTGATTGTTGTTGTTTTTTTCAAAGTTCTCATGAACTGCAATGGAGAGACTACATAATGTACAGAGTAGAGGTGTACCTCTGTTGTTCTATTCACCATCATCTACAGAGTCAGCCAAGAGAGGAGAGAATGAGCAGTTAGTGAGAAAAAAAAAGAAAGCAGAAAAGGGCCTCCACTGACATCAAGTGGAGGAGCAGAAAGAGGAGAAAGAACTAACAATTTATGGCTAATTTATGGTGTTGTTACTTAAGATTTAGATTGAGAAATTTTCTCAAACTAAACTTATTTTCTAGTATGATCATATGATGCACACACAAATTCTTGTGTCTGCAATCCAACATTTTTGGCATCTTGAATGTTATATATGTATATTATATATAACATTCCCCCTTTCTGCAAAAACAAATTCAAACAATCAAAAGGAGAGAAAAAGCAGCAAAAACTGACTGAAAACCAAAGTCATCATTAGTCAAAGAAACAATTAAAACAATTAAAGAATCAAAGAGGTAATAAAAAAACAAAGCCACCAACTGAAGATCCACCACCAGACTAAATATAGATATACGTCGTCGCTCACCTTGGACTCAACGTCCGCATTGTGGTCGTTCTGTAGGAGCAGGGCCGCGGCCTTGGTGTCGTCCTTGCGTGCAGCGATGTGCAGGGCAGGCAGGCGTACCTTGCCCTTTGTATCGTTCTCCAGTAGCAAGGAGACCACCTGGTCATGGCCCTGCTGGAGAGCCACCGCCAGAGGGGTGAAGCCATCCTGCGTACGAGGGGGAGAGAACAGTCAGTGCTGCTGAATGGGTGCCGTAATGCGTTACTGGTGATGGAACTGGTGATGGAACTGGTGTAGGATAGTATGTGTGACTGGGTGGATGATGTGAGCGGGTTATGAGCAGCTTATGGTGCTTGAATATTACATTGTTGCTGCAGGGCTAGAGGAAAGCAAAACCTATGAATCCAGTAGAAGTTTAAAAGCGGGGCACAATGCAGGTGTTATTAATGATCCAGTGAATTCAGGCTGTTCCATTAGTTTTAAGAGATTAAACCCTGTTCGTAGCTTATGAGTAGTACTTTGATGATTAGATTTTTCACAAACGTCAAGAAAATGCTACGAAAAAAAAAGCAGAACTGATAGAAAACACAATGAAAACAGAAAAATGATCTCATAATCCCTTAAATTTGGCAAAACTGCAAATTCTTTGCTTTGTTTTGAGGATAATTCTTTCAGAAACAAGTCAGGTTACCTCACGACTGTATCGGGAGGTTAGATGCATACAGATGGAGAAGTTACTGTATAGTTTCTCTACATTACAAAGCTTCCTCTCCATAGAAGACACAAATATTAGTTACATAATGAGAGAGTGTGGTGGTAAAGGTTCACATCTGCTGTATCTCCCACACACATTACCCTCATGATGCATAATTCAGTTGAAAGCTCCCTGTCACGCTAGTATGTTTCTGCATCGTGTATGTCTGAATATGTGTCTGAGCACACGTGTATGTGCTCAGACACATATTTTGGTTTAAATGTATACTGGATCTGTGTGCAAATCTGTGTGTGTACATGTGCAAACCTATTCTACGTGTATGCATGTCCAAAAGGGCAACCCGTGTTCTACCATGCAGCCACACAGATGTAAACCAGTGGAGTGTAGACTGGCTTGACTACTGCATTAGCCCCATCAGCTACCTCCAGTACGTGCACGTGTTTGTGTATACGTGTGGTGACTGGTAAGCACGAGCGTGTATGGGTTCCACGGGCTGAGCAACGTAAATCAGAGCAGTAACGGCAGCAGCAGCAGCCGTGGAGGAGAGAGGCAGCGAGCGGAGCGGACCTCATCTGTGACCCGCTCAAGGTCACTCTGCCTCCACCACCATACACTACCAATCAATGAGACTCTGCCTAGTTCCTCATGAAGAGATGGGAGGGGAGGGAGGAGGAGGAGGAGGGGAGGAGGAGGAGGGTGGCAAGACAAGAGAGGTGGACAGAGCGAGCATGTGAGACAGAAAGGACGAGAGAAAGACAGAAAAAGTGACGAAAGACACAGATGGAGACAGATGCAGAGTGAGTCGGGGAGGGAGGGCAAGAGGAGGGAGGGAAGGAAACAGAGGATGGAGAGGAGATGAAGGTGGTTAGTACAACAGATGTAAAGACCACACGAGGCAGAGAAAATGCATGGAGACATACTGTAATGGTAGAAACTGTAGAGAGGTGGACACACACACACACACACACACACACACACACACACACGGACACACAATAAGAAAAACATACGCACATACAGCATACAGTACCTCAGTGGCCATACTCTGGCTCGCGCTGTTCTCCAAAAGGAATCGTACCACCTCCAGGTGATTTTCCTGGGCTGCCATGTACAGGGGAGTGAAGCCATTCTGTACACAACATGGACCAAAACACACACATTTTACAACAAAGATTAAGCTTTGCACCCATTTATTGATCAATGTCTGCTTGCTCTATTAAAATTGGTTCAAGACTAAACAAGCGATGCAGGTTTAAATGTCTACTTTGCACAGTCCTCATAATAAAAATACAGTGAATGTAATATAATACATATTTCCTAATATGTCACACTATAAATGCAATTAAATGACATCAGTGTAATTGATCATGTTGAGAGTTACAGAAAAATTTAAAAAGAGCCCCTTGTGTAGCTGTTTCATCTCTGTTTGCTGTTTTGAGGTTTGATAGGACCAGAGAGAAAGAAGGTACTTGAAATCTCTCCTCTCACCTTGATCTGATAGAGTTAATGTAAAACGCAAAGACAGCAGTTTGCTAGAGCGACAGAGGCCTAGTTGGCACGAAGCCAGACTCAGTAAGTGAAGATCTTTCCTCTGAGTGATTCCCTCAATGTCAGTGACTTCATGATACGGCATCGTTCAGGCAAACACGTGCATCACAGTAGCATAATTACACCTGAGTTGTTTCAACAAGACCTGGCTGTCATTTTGACATTGGCTGAATGTACATGCGTGCATGCTGAGTGTATCCCACCTGGGATTGTGCGTTGACATTGGCTCCATTATTGACAAGCTCTTTGACGACTTCCGTCTGGCCAGCCAGTGAGGATATGTGCAGAGCAGTGTTTCCTTTCTGCATTACATGGAACAACCACAGGAATGTGTGTTAAGCTCTGCCCCACCTGTCACATCGCTTTGCTTGTATGTGTGCGGGAGCACGACTGGTCGCCACTATAGTCTGTACATATCCACGTCAGTATCCATGTGCACCTCACACAAATCACATGTTTGTACTGCTGGCGTTCCAGCCATGGCATCCTCCTGTTGCACTGCCAACAATGTGTCACTTCCGATCCCCGAGTCCCACACAAATGAGCTTCGGCCTGAAATACAACTACGGGACTTTTTTTATTTTAATGAACCTGTAGGGGTCCTTGTGAAGGCAGAGTCGACCCTCAGCATGTCTCCTGGCCACGTGATACGGGGATTTGCTAGTAGGCTTTTGCACAATAGTGATCAGTTACATGTACTGCATACTGGAGCAGAGAAATCAGATAGCCATATGTGCTGGGACACGAGGCTGTAGCAGAGAAAGTCTATAATACAGCTGAAAACAACAGATTGTGTAGGAGCACACAAAAATAAGACCTACTCTACTGTTAGTTTATACCATTACATTAACATGACTAACAAGCTGATGATACTTTTTGTTTGACACTTGTGACCTATTGTGCAGACACATAAACACGCTCTGCTAATATTTGTTGGATTGTCCCACAGTAACTTCACTGTGATTTAGTCTTGCTTTTAAACTGCCACTAATCACAGCATAACAAATACTCATACACACATTCCTCTACATGGGGAAGACACAATGTTCTATTCTTTGTGAGCCTTCTTTGAAAAGTTTATGCTTTGGCCCAGAAGCAGTGTTGATCTAAATCTATTGTAATTTACAACAGACTGGCAACACACCCTCGTGTTAAAGAGATGCTGACTGCGGTATTTTGCGAGGCTAAACTTCTAAACACACACCACGACAACTCATGTGCCCATATGTGCAAAGTGCTGCGCTCACTGGTAAGTTATTCCATTTGTTTTCCCAACAATATCTGCTCTTGCAAAACAATATCTGCTCATAGCAGCAAAAACGCAGTGACAGTTCTATATATAGACACTGAAAGCACTGGGACAAAGTGAGGGAAAGATCATGGTCTTGTTTAAATACTGAAAAAGTCAGCAGGAAATTCTAAAGCACAGGACACACTGTGTTTACTTAATGAACATTTATCCTGTGGTGGTTCTTTCACTGGAAAAACTTTGCTGATTCTCTTTTCCTCAAACATTTTTGGCTAAACAAATTAGCATTAGTAATTTCTAGGAGACAAACCTGCACCATGAGTGGTTTTCGTTTTAATGTAATCCAATGCAATGACACCACTACGGCTTAAAGGTGCAATTCTGGCGAAAGATTGTTGATGTGTGGATGTTTAAAAAGTTATCATGTGCAAGGTTTACTGTCCTGTGCACGAGCATGAACCTGCACAGGAATAGTGTTGTGTGGATCAGTCCAAGACACTTTGTTTCCTGTTTACACAACCAGGGCTGTGTATTAACTGTATTGTTTTCAGCACAGAATGGACAGATAGAGGACTTCTAGGACCAAATTTAGCAAAAAGTTCATTAGATTAGAACTGCGTACTCCACCTTTAAACAGTTAAATAGATTCAACTATGGTGCTCTCAATGTGTACAGTTAAATCTCCACAATCCAGTAAAACAACTAAAAAATACGGCATCCACAATTCCAACATAGTAAAATCAACACCTTGCTGCGAGCTTCGCAAGGGCGGAGTTTGTTACAGAGCTGCTGAGGGGCTAACGAACCGAGGACAAGGCCTCTTGTTTAATTCTCCCACAACAAGAGCAGCGCAACGTTAGAGGGGCGGATACACAATTAACTCGAGCACCAAACAGCCACACAGCCTAAATGAAACCCTCCGTGTTACTAAATCTAGGCATCCTCCACAGAGCTGTCTCCACTGGCTGCGTAAGAAAAAGAAATTGACAGACATTAAGATGCAGGCGGTGGATTCCCAAGATCTCAAACTAATCCCACAACATCCTCGGGGTCACAATAGAGAGATTTTAATTGGGGATATTTTCGCCTTGATCTTGAATATTTCATTGTGTCCTGTGTTTATGTCAGCACTAGGCACGCGGCCTGGAGCAGAGAGGCTGAACCAGACGACTAAATGGGAGTGAAAGCCTTCTGGGCACAAATATGAATAATGTTTTCAATGGCTCTCCCTCTCAGCTCCTGTTAGCATCAGAAGAAAGATGGAAGAGGCTTTCCTTTTCATATGATATCAAATTGCACGATGCATAAAATATAACAACCCAGATGCTTTTGCCAACCTTGTTCTCTATTGCACACCTTTCCAACTAATACATTACACTTTTTTGCTCCATTCTTACATATGTTATATGTTTTTTATGGCCTAATTCTCTCTCTAGCAATCGCTACAGGCGTCATTAAATATTGATCCGGTGTTAGACTCTAACAAAGGCTGCACACTTAAAAGTATTCATACTGTAGGTGCATGCTCTTCAATCCTACAGAGCAGCAATGTTTAATGCTGCATCCAAATATAGTCCCGTAGCATCAGTGGGGCGTGAGAGGTGACGGGGCGTGCTTTACCTTTGTGGCTGCGTCCACTGTGGCTCCAAGCTTCAGCAGCTCGGCGACAACCTCTACGTGTCCCTCCTTTGAGGCCAGATGAAGAGCGTTCAGACCATTCTGGCAAGGAAAGACATTTTGACTTAGTGTGGCTCAAACATGACGATATACGATGAGAGCATGTTTAAATGTGCTTAATGGGCTGGTTAAAATCAATAAATATTTCATCTAGGAGGATAATAACGCTTGCTCAGATTGCTCAATAGCTGAAGTTCAGCTGATGAACACTACAGTGGAAACATGCTTGTAGAGAAGAAAAGCTAATGAAGCATACTTCTTTATCTCAAGGAGGATTCACAAGAGTTTCTTCAAAAGTGTCTCAGAAGACTTACCTGATTGCAAATGTTAATCTCAACCCCAGTCTTGAGGTAGTCAAGAACCTTTTCAAGGTTCCCAGCCCGGGCAGCTCGCAGGTAACTGGCATTACTATCAGACTGGAGAGGAGAAAACAAAGAGAGCGAAAGAGAGAACAAGAGGCAAGACAAGAGAAAGAAGGAGAGAAGGTGAGTATATCAACACATGATCATCTGCATCAAATTATCAATCTGTTACTATGAAGCACACTGGAGAGCAGAAGCGCATGCTTTACTGTACCAGGTAGAACTCTGTCATAATTTCTCAGACATCCAAAAACATCTTAATAGGCGTAAAAACAAAGCCAATATCCACAAATCCTGTAGGTCCATTGTCACCCTGAAATCAGCACAGTAAGATCCACTGGTGTTTCATATCAGGAGAACGCAAACATCTCTAAAAGTAAATCCGTGAGAAAGCCAACAGCGCCGCGGCACATCATCCCAACATTCATCCTCAGTGCTCCATCAGATCCCACCAGGCTGTTATTTCAGCTTTTTAAATCCAAACGTCTGTGATTCCCCAGTGTAGGAAGTTCAGTGACCGGGTGGTCCTTACAGCTGCTACAGAGACCTCCTCTCTTCCTCAGAGATCGCTTCTGTATCCACCAGCAAAGCAGCTGTGAGTCTACGTTCTGCGCTGCTATGAGAAGCCGAGCATCCTCTATTCTGCTTGGCTGTCCTTTATTTCACTACAGAAATAGGGCTTTGCACACCAAAATAAAATGATGAGGCAAGCATGTTTTCGCCCCTATAACAAATGTGGTGAGCATGTGTGCATACGAGAGAGAAAGAGAAGAGGAGGGAGAGAGAGAGAGGGAGATCGAAAGAAGGATGGCAGTGGGAAAGAAAAAGAGATGGAGAAAGCTAAAAGAGAGAGAAGAAGAGAGGGAGGGAGTGTTTCTTTTCTGTCTTCATGTTGGCTCTGAGGACGTTAGGTTTGACATGAAATGACACACAGCAAACTCTGCACATTTGGTCTTTCTTCCTCGCAGCAGTCTTGCAAAAAGCATTTTGTAAAACTCAGCACTGGACCTGCTGAGAGCAGGAGTGCAGGAGAAGCTGTGTTCTGTTACTTCATAACAGAGGCTCAAAAATCAAATTCCCCTGAATTATCAAAAGCCCAGACCTGCTAAATTTAGCCCTGTGTCCAGAGACACTTAGGATAAACTCAGCAGGGGCAAACGGTACGAGCGGTTATCCAACATTGTATTCTCCGCCTCCCCCCCTCCTCCACCATGGTCCAGAAATAACTCTGACGAGCATAGAGGGATCTGACCCAATGCCAAAATGTGAGGGAACAAGACATCCAGAATCAGATTGTTCCACTGATAGTCTGTATGAAGCGATGAGAGGAAAATATTTGTACGCATGTGTAGACAAACAAACTAACGGCAAATGAAGCAGCGCTAACTGGAAGCCGAGTCATTTCCTGATTACGACAGACCATTAAGCTATACGTCTGCAGCCAATCATCTCACATCTAGAATTTTCCTCCTTATCTTCAACCTCCGGAGGATTGCTTGATAGCTCTGAACCACTAATGATATCTCTGCTCTTGCAGCCTTGAGAAAACTCATGATAGAAAGTGAGATACTGGGACAGAGGCTGAACCAGCGCTGAGCAACAAAACTGAACTACGGGCCAGAAACTAGATAGGATCATGTGCACAGGTAGTGTGATAAATGTGTAAAACGAGAAGCATAAGAAAAACAGGTTATCATGTTGTTGTTTTTTTACCTTGTTAACATGAGCCTGTGTGTTTTTTTTATATGCTAGAGGACATATCAGGAGCAAAATAAGCCATGGCTGAGCATTTCCACCTTGAAACTGCAGACTGTCGGCACACAGATTCAGACTTCTGGGGTTTCACGCGTAACAAACGTACAGTCAGAAGTCGTACATGAGCAGGTGTTCTGCAGCGAGTGGGGAGGGGTGAGGTGAGACAGAGGCGGGGACTTCATAGATCTACACATTCTACAGGAAGCAACAGTGTAGAGTTACATGTAAGCCACTTTCAGGCCGGATGGGATTAGTTTCCTGGAAAGAAGAAAAAAATCTAAATATGTACTTTGATACGCAGCGATGAGTTTTTAGGGGTTTAATCAACGCTTGGAGAGCGACTTTAAGATTATTTCTTAAGGCTCAGACACAGTGTGTGTGAGCGAGAGTCTCTGGTAGCAGCTACAAAGGCATCATTAATATTGGCGCTGCTGCACTGTACATGGAAATAGGCCACTGGCTGTGAAAACGTGTAAACATCCTACGCCATGCCCTCAATCTTCTTACTCCAAAAAGTTTTAAAAATGTTGTGGCTATCCAAATGAACACAGAAAAAAAAGAAGCTTTAATACAATTAAGACAAGTAGAGTCTGAAAATCAGGTCTGCTGCTGGTTAGTCACGGATATTAAGAGTCAGCGTCCTTCATGGTGACATCTTAGAAACACTTTGGCTTTCTTCCAGTACAACCACCGCTCTCCTCCAACTCTCTGTCATCACAGTGTTCCAACTCAACACTGTCACTGAACTAAACCTGCTGCACTTTTCTTTTCTGTGATACTTTAATACCTCTGGATGCTACTTTAAGTCTACATTTCATCTTGTATCAAACTAATTCACAGGGAAACCTGGCGCCTTGCCCGATTGAAAACGATGTCGAAAAAATGACCTGAAAAAGATCATGGAATCATTCACTCAAAATAAATTCACACATTTCTTTACATATTTACACAGACTTGTTTATACATTTTGCATCCTCTCACTCACAAAGACATGAAAGAAATACTTGGAAAAAACAATCTACATTTTAAAAACACTTCTTCATATAACAAAGCTTTATTCAAGCAAGTCCAGTTGTGTGGTTGTTGTATCTATTCTCACATTGACAGTTCATTGTACTTATAGAACTTGCTTGAACTCTCAAAGTAGTGCTGGGCTTTTCACGGTTATAGTTTATTTCTTTCATACTGTTTTCTTGCATGCACCTCAAAGTATTCACTCCCTTTCCATTGGTCATCATGTGTTGTTCCTAAATGTGCAATAAGAATATTATATGGATGTTTTTTGGCTTTCTGCAACACATCATATGAGCAAAAGCCAGTTTATGTCCAACTCCACCTTCGATGTGAACCTGATATTTCACTCTAATATGTCCTTACTTCATCACCAGTCATTTAAATCTCCACATAATACATGCATCATCTGTGCAGTATGTGTTTGTGTGCACGCCTATGTGGCTGGTAAACATCCCAGCAGTTGTTCTTTATCTTACATAACTGGCATTCATATCCTTATCGTGAACTCTGGTGTGTGCAGCATGCTTTGCATGACCTTCGACTCTCAAGCTTTGTTGAGTGTCACCAAATGCATGACCGCTCTAAAACCTCTGACATGGGAAATGAAGGACCACACTGATGTGGGCCGGCAGAACGCACGGCATGTAAGAAGTGATTTACACCGTCAAATATTATATAAGTGAGCTCTACTATGGCTTTTTAAATCATTATTTAATAGGAAACCACTGGTTGGTTTTTGCAGGCAGATGAGGGAGCACATCAGAGAACGATAAAATATTAACACCCTTGCAGAAACTTTTACAAACAATATACACATTCATGGTAGAAATAGACACAGTACGTGTCTAAAAATACGAAAGTCTAAGAGCACTTTCAAAGTTTCGATGATGGATGCAGCTTTGCAATGGTCCTTTAAATATCGCACTGCGCTCTTTGCTTCTCCCAACAGATTAAGTAGTCTTCATCCATATCCACATCATTGCTCCTGTCAGTTTATCCCTTAATGCCTTCAGTGAAAACATGCAACCGACATGTCCAACCCTCCATCCACCTCCCATCTACGTCCACCAAGAGGGATCTTTGGAGTCTTTGTGAATGAAGTATTACACAGGATGGGCCATGAGATTAGTAAGAGAAATATCATTAAGCCTCCACAGATCAGAGGTTCAAAGAAAATGGGGCCATTAAAGACTAGGTTAAGCCTGAAGGAAAGCATTAATCTAATGTTAGATAGAAAGGAAGAGGGCGAGCGACAAAGAGAGACAGAAATCTGACACACAACTGAAAAGCTGGAAGATCTGAAAATTACACCATCGTTCCCACTTACAGTCTTAAAAAGTCAAATATGCAGCTAATTTCCGGGTAAGGCGCTGTAAAAATGATAATTAACCATCTCGGCTCTAATTAAAAATGCCCTCTGGTCACCGACTGGTGTCTGCAGATGCAGTTGAAAAGGGAGAATAAATAACAGTGGAGCCTTTGTATTGCCATTTATAGTGCTGTAATGTGAAGGTTCCATCACATCACTTCACCTGTTTCCTACAATCAGACTTTTCAATCAAAATGTTTGAAGATGAACAAACCGTTAGGGCTCAATCTGCTGCATTATTATAAGGCAAGACAATATGGGATTTTTGAGGCAGAAATGGATATTGAAATGAATGGTGAAGGTTTCAAATGGCCCCTAAATTCCCTTTCAGTACTTCTGGGCTGGCCTACAGTATACGCTGAGACAGATGCAGTGAGCTGAACTGGCCAATTCACTAATGAAACAATCGATGGAGACCATCTTATAACAAAAACTACTGAAGCTATGAATGTGGCCAATTAATTTGAAATTTCTTGTCTTTGTCTTGTTGTTTTTCTTGTTTTCCTTGTTGAAGTTGTATCACAATTATCAGCCGATTTTCAGCTCTCGCAATGGGTGCCAAAATCAATTGTAGTCACAAAAGACAGCACACAGACGAAAGAAAGGAAAACACATCTTACTGCCCCTAGACACTCCTGTGCTGCTGAATTCTTTTGTCCCGCAATGAACTGTACAAATGAAGATGCACTCACAGGTGCAACTATAAGAATGCTGACGTAGATTCAAAAAGACAGCCAGCTATGCAAACATTGTTTTATCTCTATTCAGAATGAGTTCATAATACATGATGTAATGTATACAGGCTGGATGTAGGGAGGTATTAAGAAAAGGTATCTGTCACCATCTCAAAGTGAGGCTGAGCAGACAGATTTTTATTTTCATTCTAGGTGTGAAGATTCATGACATTTTTTTTAACTTGCCGAGTGTTTGTTTTCATTTCTGCTGAATCTGTACTTGGCTCTGTTTCACCTCATGACATCAACGCAGCGATAGTCTAGATGGATAGAGGATATTTAGTTAGTATAAAGACTGATATCCCTGCCCGCCGGACGACGATGATGTCAGTTTGGCACTCGGTACCAAGCTTAATAAGCAAACGGACACTTGTGCAGCATTGCATCCGTTTATGAGAAAAATGCAATCAATACGTTTACACGCGCCGTTGGACTGAGTGTACTTAGATGCAAATAAAAGTATTTACACACAAACACAGACACAGATGTCATTGCTGCAGGTTATGTGTGAACTGAGAGAGCTTAGACCAGCAGCGATTGCATTGTTTCACTTTATCCCCAGCTCTCCTGACAGCACAAAAACTCACAGAGCTCCACCGCCCCACTAGCACAAAGCCAGGGGCATCGCCACAACATCCACTGGTGCCAAAGAACCTCATCCCAGCAACATCCGCTTACAAGTTCTCTCTGCTCGTTCGGTCCACCACAGAATCTTGATTTCTCTCATTCTTTCAAGGCTAAGTACAGCAAATCTATTGATGAGTTAATGCCTCCATTTCACTGCCACATGCACGCACCAGGAAATCATTATTAAGGCTTTCAGAGATATGGATGCATGGCATGTTATTGGCAAAGCAATGAATGATAATCTATATGAGGACGCTCCTCAGATTTCAAATGTAAAATGCCATGTTCGAGTAGCACACTGGAGCATGTACAGTGCATCAACACCTGCTCCACAGCTCTCCTGACTGTAAATACTGCATGCTGTCACCCTTCACCACATATTTCAGGAGCGCTGCAAAGAGGAGACAAGCGGCGCCACACGTCCTAAAAGCTCACTGGGACGACGGAGACGGAGCGAGTGAGTAAATAAATGAATGAATGACTTCCTGTTTACATGGAGTGTTTCATGTATAAAAGGTTTACAATAAATAAATGTTTTTTTCTCACAGCAACAAACAGTTGAAGCAGCTTCACTGAGGGGAAAAAAAAACCTCACATGACAGTAACTCTACTTTAGCTGAAGTGTCTCACATCTTCACTTTCACCAATACAGCTCAAAGTTACTAGACATGTAGCGGACATCCTGCCTCAGCGTATTAAGAGCTTAAGATGATGGATTCCTAATAGTACAAACAAGCCTCGCTGCATTTTAAAGGAACAGTCTGACACGTAGGGAAATATGCTCTCTTTCTCGTGGAGATGTGAAAAGCCATAGCAAGATGAAGGTCAGTTTAGCTTGAGATAAAAGGCAGGAAGCATGGAGAAACAGCTAGAATGGCTCTGAGTACCTCTTAAACATCACATTACTTGTTTGTAAATCACAATTTGAGAAATGCTTCCAAAAATTATTCCCTTGACGTGAAAAAAACAAGCTCAACATAAAGAACATAATACCAGTCTAAGTCAGCAAACGTGTACAGAGGAAAATCCTGTATGTTTTTGCCACGCAGGATTAAACACTCCCACAAACATACACCCTGTTCGCCTGATTGCAGCACATCAGCTGACTTTTCCACGCTCACCCAAACACCCATGCAAGTCACAATGAATGACACAGGACCAGTTCATTCCAGTGGCTTGTTGCACCACAACAACAATCTAGTCTTTAACTTTTTTTTTTTTTTTTAAACCTACATGATACCACAAGAAAATATAATAAAAAATGCATCCCAGTGTCAGCACTACTCACTTGGGTTAGGAAGACAGCACCTTCCTCCACAGCCATGTTCACTTTCTTTGCCTCTTTCTTTCTCTCCTCTGAATGACGAAGACTGAAACCTGAGCTGTTTGGCAACCAAGCGGCCAAACAGCCAACCAGTCATCTACTCAGTCAGTCCAGTTAGCTCTGCCCTCATGAACATCCATCCCATTCGGAGGAAACAGCAAGGTGCCATTGGCTCAGGTAACAGTTGTGAAAAAAAAAAAAAAAATCAAGGCACACCAAGAGACGCTAACACTGGAGATAGTGGATACAGCAGCTCCTTCCGCTGTCTGGTCGATACGATGCACATCAGACAGAGAGGGATGGAGGAAGGGGGAAGAAGAGAGCAGTCGTAGGGGAGGGAAAGAAGAGGATGTCGGGAGGTAAGGAAAGGAGAAGGGGGTCTGTGTAGCTGCAGTGGGGGAATAAACAAAACACTCTGGTAGACTTTCACGCTGCAGAAAGGACACACGCCAAATCCCTTCTGTTGCCGCTCTCCCTCCCCATCCCCTCCTCTGTGTCTTTTTTTTTTAAATGTGTCAACAAGGGTAAATCCCCGCCGCCTCGTAGAAGCTGTCCCCTGCCCCAGAAAGCACCTTCCGACGGGGAGGGTGCAGGAGGAAGAGCACCCTGACTTACCATAATAGCCGAGGCTTCTCCCTCCCTCTCTGCCTCCTTCCTTTTCTTCCTCACCTTCATTTACTCTGAGGGAGGGTGGGTGGGTGAGGGGTGTCACTGTGATCTTGATATCCAAGGTTGGGTAGGCAAGCGGGGAGAGGGGCCAAACTGAAAATAGCAGCTGAAACAAATACTTTTGCTAAAATGCCACCCCCCACCCCTACATCAACCCTTGTTATCCCACCCACTCTCCAGCTTTCCCTCCCACTCATTCTCTCTGGTTCACTCTCCCTGCCTCCCACAATGTCTGCCAGCACACGGCTCTTTATTGTCATCCTGCTTATCAGCTTTTTTTTTTCCCTCCCCCTAACAAAGACCAGTGTTCGGCTGGGCTCGCTTTACCTGGTCGCGTGGAATCAGCCCATGCATGGGGGCTAGCAGCAGTGATTCTGCACGGTGCTGGAAGGAGGGGAGGGTGGGTGATGAGTCCACTAACTGGAGAGAACAATAACACCAGACGCTATTTTTGGGGGGCAACCACCCCCACTATCGCCCCCCCACAACCATCAATGGGGACACTTTAACAGAGGATTAGGGGCTTTTCCTATAGTATTAGGGACACCCTCTGTCTTTCCACCTCTCACCCTTCAGTCAGCTGAGCGGGAGCTGGGGGGGAGGATGACAAGCTCACCCCCACTGGTTTCTCCCCACAAATCCTGCTCATAGCTTAAACCCCAACACAGTAAGATAGCGACCAAGAATACTCGCCGCAGTACTGGAAAATGCACTGCATCTGATCGCTATCTGTGTGAGCTACAGGGAAAAGACAGGTGAGGTTAAGCGTAACATGTAGTAGCCACCTTATAGGCTTTATCTTGGGCTATTACACCTGTGGGTGGTATAAGATGTGATTATTTATCTTGGAGGACCACCTACAACTGCTGCTAGGCTTTTATTTACACGTTTAAAGAGCTAAAAGATTTTTCCATTGCACTGCTTACGCACATAGTAGATCAACCAGAGACACTACTAATTTGGAAATCTTGCATGTTCTGTAACAATAAATAGCATCTTATGATATATCTTTAAATAAATAAGATTAGTTTAATTCTATATCTTTCTTAATGTCAGCAAATGTCATGTAAAGATGAAAACAGTTTATACGTCTCGTCTTTCGCACATCTTTACCAATGCTGGCCCAAGTTCATTGGCGCCCACTACGGATAAAAAATTTATATTTTTATTTTCAGCTCAGTAATTACAGTTGGAAACTGTAGTTTAGTAAAGAAGAAGTCTGAATGTTTAGTGAAGAAATATGTCACCCAGTGCAACAATGTGGATGTGTTTTTAATTTTTGGGACAACTGAGAAAATAATCCCATCACCACCATTGAGTATAACTATGGTTAAGACTACTAAAGCTAAATAATATTTTTATGCTTAAAAAAAAATCCTCCATCCACATAATTCTTGTCTAAATAAATATTTTTACTTTCCGTGGAAGAGCTGCTCTCCACAGATGAGTAAACAAATGCTCTGGTCATCTACTTCCAGCACATGGAAAATCTCCGGGACACGCTGCCTGTGGTATTATGACAAGAAATGATAAGCACAGTACATCAGCGTCACACCCCTGCATGTTGTTTTTCAGTGGGAAAGTCCTGGTTATCCCACAAGTGCTGACTGAAATAACGCACAAACTAACGAACGCGTTCGCGCAGTCAACACAGACACATGCAGCAACCCATCCCTCCGCCACGGCTTTCTCATTTTGTCACCGTTCCAAATGACTAACACCACTGCATTATGGGTATTTTCCAGTGCTATCAACTTTCAGATGACAGACAAAGAGGGTTGCAGACAGTCAGCGGGAGTCGGAGGAATTCAAACGTACAGAGAGCCGGAGAGTGGCGTACGTGGGAACCGACAGAGGGAGTGACAGATGCTCTGGACCAGAACAGGCGAGTTGAACGTGTGATTGGTGGATCACAGGCCCCTTCTCGCTAACGCTGCAGAGAGCAGCCCTCCTTGGAAAAGGCATGGTTGCCATGGTTACGGGGGAGGTTACAGCAGAAGGGGAAGGGAGTCAGGCCTACTTATGGAAAATTATCTCTTTTGGCACAGTTGTGTCGCACTCACAACTGGTCGTCGCCTGTCAACAATCACACACACATACATGCTTCAATACAGCATCTGAGGAAATAGAAATACAGTTTAATGCTGAATGCTTGCTTGTGGTTATTACTCCATATTTACGTATTTATGTGTCTGTGTATTTAATTTTCATTGAATAAGAAAGAGAGGTGTTCTACCACATATTTATGCAGACACATGCATATATTACATTTCCATGCAATTCTATGATTTTTACTCCTCATAAGTGACCTTTTATATCTGTATTTTGTATTTATTTGTATTTTTAAAATAGCTATTTAAAATCTGAGCTAGGGAATGATGTGCTAGTTGTCATTTAGAAAATTTAATGAATAAAATTTGAGACAAAAAATATCTCTTGTCACTATACAGTAACATGTCTGTGATGTATTTTCTGGAAAATCATTTGAGAATCCATTAAAAGATAAAATTATCAGATGGGACTGGCAGTAAGTAATGCTGACAGTTGCTGATAGTGCATTAGGAGGCACTTTCAAAATAATTTATAATGTGAAAATGATGACCGAATAAGTAGATTAAACATAGATAGTAGCAACAATATCTATCTTACATGACAGCATATTGATTTAAACTGACTGTTTCCCTCCATCTACGACAGAGTACCAGTCAAAAACACTCATATTTCTTGGAAGGCTTTGCTCCAGAACTGTATCATCCCTCCTTAGAAAAAAAACAGACATGCTTACATATTCAAAGGGAAAAGAAATGGCTCTGGGCGAACACAATTGTTGCCCGACATTTCCTTTCCTGGTTTCACAAACACAGGCGAGCTCAGCTATCTCAGAGGAGCAGTAAAATATCACACCATCCTCCTTCTGTGGGGTATCCTCAGTACTGGAGAATATACAACAACACACACACACACACACAGCAGACAGATATTTACTGCTCCTGCTGTACGGAGCGCGCTCAAGGGCACTGCTCCCCTCTGTCACCTGGGACAAGAAACCATCGGGGAGGGAGGGGAGAAGGAGAGGAAGTGAGGAAGGGGAGGATGGAGAGAAGGAGAAGGAGGAAAATAGGTGAAAAATTCAACTAGAGCAGCGTGTAAGTAAGCAAACCTCATCGCCTTCATCCAGCTTGGCTAATTTATTATTAAGCTATTAAATGATTCCTGCAACTCTGTTTTTGTCTTTAAGGTTCTAGGAGGTAGGTTTAGTTCTACTACTTCTGCACACATGAATCGTCCCGTCTCTCCGCTGTCTGGGACCAATAACGCTGACACTGACATGGGGAGAACTTGAATGTCGCATTGGATTTCATCCAACTGACTTGTCAGCTTTACGGCTGAAATCTACACACTTGAGCACCGTGTTGGATCGATAGCTGTCCCGCCTTAAAGTCACCCTAAAATTGGCTCCGGAAGAGCAAAGGTCACACAAGGTAGACAGAGAGAAAAGGAGCGAGAGGCAGGAAGGAAGTGGACAGGTGGCTGGTTTCAGAGGATAAAAAGTCAGAAAAAGAGTGAGAGTACAAAAGTACAAAAGTGAGAAAGACATGGTGACACAGACTGAGTTATGGAAAACAGAAGGACAAGGCTCGGAGCCAAACTGTGACAAGAGACCAAAGAAAATCAAACAACATACCGGAGTTAAGTTAAATCGGGCACAAAGTCAGAGACATCAAACTCCTCCTCCTCCCCCTCATCCTCTGCTCTCCATCTCTCGCCTCAGTTTGACCTGCAGCAGACTCTGTTCAACAGTCAAACACTGGACTCTGGTGGACACTCTCCTGCATGACAACCGTGCAAAACATCACAGGCCTCACTGTGACATTTTCTAAGGGTCAGCAACTGCTGTTTATTTCAGGAATACATGACCAAGAGCTACAATATACAAAAATCATTTACATTACTGACCCACTGACTGACTGTTTCTCAACAGTCTTGCCTGTGATGAACTACGCTGAGGTTCTTTATATGCACACTCCACCACTTGAGGTACTAAATGTTCTGCACTTTAGTGCTCAAACCTGGTGATGGCTTTACAACTCATCACTCTAACTCAGAAAAGAGCAGGTTGTAGGCTCTCTATTGGTACACAGCTGGTTTATTGGTATTACAGTGTTACCACATACAACCTTAGTCAATTCTCGAGTCAACAATAAACTGAACCTATACAGTCAATGGTGAGAACTTAATGAAATTTGAATCTTTACAGGGTTAAACTTCATCCCATATTTGCATGTTCAACATTTATGTAAATGCATGCTTTGGCATCCTTTTCTCATTGTCTTCCATTTTCATTTTTGTAAGTTTTAGTGCTCATGTTGGTCCCACATTACCATGTTCCTATACTATAATATTCATTTTCCTTTAGGTGATTAGTCTCACTAACTCTCTACAGAAATATCTGGCTTCATAAGTGCTAACAGCTGTGCTAACTTCATCACCGAGTCATCCCACTGTGTTTGTCTGTCATTTGGTGCTTCCCAAGTAACGCTGTCTGCTGTCAGTGCTACCAGAACAGCCAGAGCGTCTCTACAGAGTAAACCAAAACAATGAGCTGAAAGATGCTGAAATGCTCAGTAACGCTAAGAGGAACTACAGAGATGGCTCAATGATACTCAACTTCAACTTAGAAATAATCCTTTGAGTCAATAATATCACAAAAATATTGATTAGAGATGCATAACAACCTTTGTTCTATCTCTGCCACATTTCAACACTGCCTCCCATGAGTCCTCCAACTTTAGGTATTATTACAGTTTAAATGTGTCTTTTCCCAAAACAGACCTCTGGGTTACAGCGACGTGTAATTTCAATAATCCATAATTTACGCGACTGAGAAGTGAAGTCATCTCAAGGTAATGACTAAAGAGAAGTCCATAAACCATCTTAAAACACCTTTTGTGTCAAAAAGGTAGTCTACGGAGACATTTTCATATGACTGAGTTCCCACTCTTTGTGATACAGTAATGGAGCATAAAAATGCAAATGACTAACCAGTAGATGGGCTGAAAGGACTATTTCCAGTAATAAGAGCCAATCTTGGGTGAACAGCAGGTAACGAGCTGTGGGAGCTGAAATTGCAATGAGTCGTATGGCAAGTGTGTGTGCAGAAGAGAGAACGAGGTGCATGTGACACATAAATATATGAATTAGAACGAGTGTGTGGGCAGAAGAAAGAAAGAGGTGAGTCTACTGGGAAGACTTGAAAAGACAAGAGTTTACGGCCTTAACGCTGATAAAAGCGAGTGTCAGATTCGGAAAAATAATCAAGAAGAAGAAGTGGCGTTAAGCAGACGTTGTAAATTGCAAACATGCACATTGGATAGGCGCTCGTTTTACACGCCGAGCAGCCTGACATGTTTAGTCTCATCACAAGATCGACTTTTTCCTCTTCATCAGCTTGTAAGAGGCCTGCGCCACTTTAAGCCGCAGGGTTTCTGTTACCAGGACATTAGATTTACTGTTTCTTCCACCGTCTTCCATTTCCTTAGTGTTGGTTAAGTATTGAAGGAGACAAGAGAAATCGCTCCCCGAGCCGCTTTCAAAACACAAGAGCATGACTAAACCACTACATCAGCTGAAGACATCCATTGCTGACGATCTTTACTCCGCTCCTTCCTTCAGCTTGTTCAAATTCCTTTCTGGTCCAGTCGCCGAGGAGGGAATCCTCTTCATTCCTTAACTAAGCTATGCTACTACCTTAGTATCCATGCAACCAGCAACACATCAACAAGTTACTTCAGCTTATTCTCGCCTTCTTCATGCCATATCTGTTCCACTGGCTCACAGCTGGGCTACAGTAAGTGAAAGTGTTTCGGACAGCGTGAAAGCCCGAATGTCCATCTGGCTCCCAAATTCAACAGTTCATGGTTGAATTGAAGTCAAGATGACTTTTAGAGTTATATAATCAAGTTTGAAGGTGTCCTCCATGATGTTTTTTGCCTTTCTGTTTGTCTGTATGTCCACTTCTCTTTACAAAACTGTGCTTTCTGGCAACTTTCACTCCTTGGAGCGCACTAAAAGCCTTCTCTAAAGTCTCTTTTGCTCTCTATTCAGTGGCCATAACGTTTATAGTCCTTAAGAATCAGCACAATCAGCAGATCTTTGAACGTCAGTGAGGCGAACTACAAATAAGGAGTGAGGAAATTTAAGCAGTGCATTTTTGTGAATGGATTTTCCACAAATACGCTGCACAGTAGGAGCGTTTGTCAATGTGTGTGTAGTAGTGATAATTATCCATCCGTTGAGATCCCTAAAGCACACCAAAAAAGCTCCTCTCCAGACTTTATGGAGAAGTAAAAGCCAAGTCTAAAAGCTCCTTGTCCACATTTATCTTTGTCAGAGCCCAGTCAGCAAAACATCCTGTATCTGGGGACAATCTGAAAACATTTTCTCGTCTAGTTTTGTCTGTATACAACTTGAATTCTGACAATGAGCACTTTTAAAGTCAAATAAAACATCCAGAAGAATGGGATACTATTTGCTCATGGTTTCTTTGGACTGAGAGAAACGGACAAAGCAGATTCAGAAATCCCCCCCCCTGATAAATTATTAAAGTCTTGCAGTCTGAAAGATGGCATATAAACACATGCCTCTCTGCCAGTCAAAAACTATGTTGTAATCTTCCAGCTGAACGTTTACCGCAACAAAGAGCCAAAGAAGAGAACCAGGCGTTCGTCGTCTGTCAGTAAAACAAAACAAAATCTGTTGTAAATGTCATTTCTGCGGCTTCCACCGTAATGTTTTGATAGCTCATAAAGCCATCTATAAAACAGGGGGAATAAAGAAGTGTGTTATTTTGGCCCGTCGCGCGAGCTTGAATGAAGCGGGGAGCGCTGTCGCTGTTTTCGCCTGATCTTTGGCAGGCGGAGAGCACCAGACGAGAGCAGACCATGAGCCATCTGTCCCCCCTGAGCCCCCCTATACTCTCCACACAAACACACACACACACGCGCGCAGACACAATCGCAAATGTGCACGCAAGCACCTCAACTAAACGCTCAGCAAACATGTTAAAATTAGGGGACAATATTCTAATTCTCCATGATCACCCCTTTGACGCGAGGCCAAACGGACCAAATGTCGCATCCAGACATGGAGGACAGAAAAAAGACGAAGAAGTATTGTGAGAAAGAGGATTTACATTGAATTTATCCATCATACATCCAGCGGGCTCACCAATAACAGCTGCTGATCTTTCATTTATACTTCCCAAATCTGTGTAACCCCCTGCTCCACAAACACAGAGGTTATAACACATCACCGCCTCCTACAACTGGAGTAAATGAGCTTTCAGATCCTGGCGTTTCTGCTTGGCAAACAGAAGGCTATTAGGTGCTAAAGCAGCCAGCTGCCCCTGAGGCAACACAAAGTAATAGGCTGTTGAATGGGGAGGCCCAAATCCATAAAAGCAGCGCTCCCCCGAATGTGGCAACAAGACAGGCGATGTGAGAAAAAAGGGAAATTCACCTGTGCTTTGTTGCTATGAAATCAACGATTTCCTAAAAGACAAAGCAAAGGTTTGATCTCCGCGTTAGCAAGGGAGCGCGTTTCAAAACACATTTTAGATGTTATTTAGCCAGCAAAACTCTGCCCCCGATTGGCATAATGATGCCACGATCAAGCCGCGACAGCAAATCCCGAAAGCGGTGACGAGCTAAAGGGTCAACTGGGTCAAACGTGGCCAGAAGAATTAGTTCAAAACGGGGCAGAGCTCTGGAATGACCATTCAGTCTGTCTGCTTAGAGGAGCTCATTTAAATTAATAACACCAGCAGATGTCAGTGCACACAAACAATCGTGGTCACTCGAGGTTGAACGGCCCTGAAAAGTCATATCATGTGGCTTTCTAAAAGAGAGAGAGAGAGAGAGAGAGAGAAAAAAAGGAAAATGTAAAAGCAGCTCTGTCTGTTGCCATCTCTCTTTCTAATCCAGGCTATGCTTATGAACAGTGTCTCTCCACCAACTGTGCTGTGTTTAGCACAGGACATGGGACACAGAAATCGATAGAGGGAGGGGTACAGGATGATCCAGAACGTCTCTCTCTCCCTCCCTCGTCTCCTCTCAGGGTTGATTTTGCTATTTTCTTTCCGCAGGACGCTGCAATATAAATCTGATCCACAGAGTAATACAGTAACCCAGACTTCACTTTACGCTGCCGGGCTCAGTTCAGCTCACTCAGGGTGTTCTGCAAAACAGTCGGAACATCTGGCGGCTCCTTTGACTGCACGGATGAACAGGTTTAACGGTTTGTTTAGTGGATGCAGGCTTAGCACAACTCTCATAAAGTGCTAACTTTTGATCAGTTATTACCCAGTCTGATGCTTTACAATGAGCAAAATGCAAAAATGACTACAATCAGCTGACAACAAAAAGGATGCAGATCAGATATGATAACATGTGATCACAATACAATATAAAATTCAAAGAAAGTTGTACAGAACAATGTCAGAAAGAACAGTTAAATGTCAGGTTAAGAGCTCGCACTGCAACAGTGGTGAATTAAACCAAAGTAGCTGCACAATACATCATCAGCTAGCTCTCATCCACTGCCCTGTCCTTGGTGCATTAATATGTGTTTGAAAAATTGGAATTCAGAGTAATAACTTGATGTTGTTTATATAAAATAGAATAAAGCAACATTTGGGGACTTTTTTCTTCTCTTCCTGAGGGTTAAATGAGATCAGAAGACTGACATTACTCTCATGTCTTCCTGTAAATATGAAGCTGCTGTCAGGCGCTGAGCTTAGCAGAAATGGTGCAAACAGGTTTTTATTGTGTCACATCAAGGGCGAGTAAATATGACAGGTTGTGGTTTTATGTGAGTGTATGTGCCAGACTAGGTAAGGAAACACATTATTCCTTCAACCCTCCAAGCGGTTTCTAGGCATTTTTTGGTTAATGTCACATTTTTACTCATTGTGGGTAAATTTTTCACAACCATACAGAGTCCTGCACCTGCAAAACCTAAAATCAGCACGTACAATAATTTGCCAAGTGTCCACAGGTGCTACCAATGCTGAAAAAATGGGGGCTCCACATACAGTACTATAGATATTTTTACAACTTCTACAAACTACTTACTTTCCTCAAGTATGTCTCTTTGTTTCCACATGTTGTTACAATACATACAGCTGAGTTGCTAGTAGTTGGATTTGTATTGAATGAGACATGTAGAATACAGAGATTTTAATGAAATGTCATGTTTTTAAGCTTAGATTAAGATAATTTCCCCAAAGGAACCATATGTCACACATGATTCATTCCAGGGCAGACAGAAAGTTCATAAGCTCACATTTCATCCTGTTTTTACAATAAAAAGTGCCATTTGGGCAATTTTTAAAAAGTGATAATATGCACTTTTCAACCACTGGTTTTGGAGTTCAAAGGGTTAACAAACATCAAGTCAAATATCTGGGTGACAACTTGATGATATTCTGTGGTTTGCATATCACTGTATAACTGTCAGAGCAGATCAAACCAAAACAACCGGTAAATGGCCG
This sequence comes from Stegastes partitus, assembly GCF_000690725.1. Lineage (NCBI taxonomy): Eukaryota > Metazoa > Chordata > Actinopteri > Pomacentridae > Stegastes > Stegastes partitus. Next base: position 562,669 of record NW_007577923.1, read on the forward strand.
CTGGCAGTCGGAACTCAACCCATTGTCCTGCACGGCAAACAATTTTTTATTGTGGGTGGCAGCACTTTTACTTTAGGCCAGCGTTAGTCCTGTAGCACTAAATCTGTGACTGACATCCGTTCCCTGCCCCCCTGCATGAGGGTGTGTTAGCTGACCCTCTCTGACCCCCTTGTGTCCATCCATCCATCACACACAGCCAAACCTGACTGCTCATCAAGGCTGCAGCAACGTACGCCATCACACACTTTAAAAAAAAACAAAACACAACACACACTGTAAGCAGGCCTCAACACATAGTTTGTGCAGCGCAATAGACTTGAGCAACCTATATGCGCGCACACATACACAATTATTTTGCCTACTATGGTACATACACATGCTCCAGCAGGTAGCGTCAAGGTCGCAGCTGAGCAGAGAGACTAATGACCTATAATAAGACACAACCTTGACTGATGGGGACAGTCAGTTAGCTTGGCTGTAGCAGCCAAAAGAGCAACACACTCACACACACTCTCTCTCTCCCACACACACACACACAGACACACACAAACGGACACACACAGAGTCCTCTGCAGCTCAGCATCATCGTTCTGTATCCGCTCGTCCCTGAGGTGGATTCTGATCTGCTACACTGTACTGAGTGTTTTATTGTCTTTTGTACTCTGGCCAGCAGTGATTTCATCTCCCCGTCCTGAGAAAACCAACAAAATACACACAAAAAAAGTAAAAGTTCAATAACACTGAGGATTTTGTGACGATTTCACATGTTTGCGGCGCATTTCCTAGATGGCGGCGACTCTGTGGTGAAGACATGAGACGAGGACAGACGTGCGTTTTGATAGCAATTACAGAGGAATTAAGGTTAACTTCACCAGGTTAAGGGTGGAACGTGTTCCTGTAAGGACGCCACAACTGCACAGTCTCCACCCCCACACTCGGTTCACCTTGAGGTGCCTCCTCTGTGTAACATCAATCTCGCAATCAGCAATTTACACACACACACACATGCACAAAAATGTAAGCGCCGACATGTGCACATAGAAAACACATATTCTGCATTTGCAAAATACACTCGCATTTATACAAAAACACACCTCTCCACCCCTCACCCACACAATCAGCCATTTTCACCACTGCTCCTCGCTACACTGATTGTAAAACAGCCTGTGTCTCACTCATATCATTATTGGATTCGCGGTGAAATTGAATTAAACTGTTGAATCTCAATTCTGCCAGCACATCATAATGCGATATGGCATCCTTCAGTCTTTGCAGGTGTTTTATTCAGCTGAAATGGCCAAACAGCATCAATATTTTAAATCAATTCCAAATCAATACGCTGCATCATGTTATTAAAATCCACAAGGTTAAGGTTTAAAAGACGTCATGCTGAACGGGTCAGAGGAAGAACTAACACAGCTTGTTTTTTGTGTGTGGTTGTCTACGCTGTCATTTCTGCTTAGTTCCAACACTTTCTCTAATTGGTCACTTCAGCAACTTGTGTCCGTGTCCACGGTTGGAGTGGCCATTTGGCCGTCAGGAGGGAAGGTCCCAGAAAAGTTAAAAAGTGCACAGTGGGTGTCAAGATGGCTGACACACAGCTGACAGCATCCCAGTCAGCAACCCACACACTCACACAAACGCACAACAGGGTGACAGCATCCCAGTCAGCAGCAACACTAACAACAACCTGACTCGTATTGCTGCGTCTCGGTGTATCAGATCAAGCCTTCAGGCTGACAGATAGCAAAGTGTGCGATTAGACAGAATTCCAGAATAAACAAAGAGGACGGTGTTGTGTTTACTTTTTAATACTGTAGTCTACGATTCCTTACAGCAACCTGCAGGACTAAAATCCTGCAATAAATCCCTGCCACCGGTGCTGATTTTCATTATTGATTAAGCTGTTGATTAGCTGCTGAATATGAATTTCCGGGAACACAGTCTGATATCTTCAGATTCCTAGTTTTGTCCAACCAGTCGCTCCAACCGTCTGTCTCCAGACACCAAGTCGTGTACACCAAAGTGTATTCGCTGCTGTTGTGTATCTGCTGGTACTGAACAGGGATCTAGTTCATTTGCTACTACACTGTGACAAACTCTCTAAGATAAATAATACATCAATATGCACCAGGGATATCACAGAATGAGTGTAACTTTTTGCAAAAACAGTGAATTTAACCACGAATCACCAAGAAGCTGTGGATCAGTTACATCAATACTTAAATCTTCAAATTTGAGAAGCTGAAACCAGCAGATGTTTGGCATTTCTGCTTAATAAATGACTTCAGCAATTAATTGCAATCATCGATGAGTCATTTTCTGCCAAAGGACAAATCAAATTACTCAGTTCATTTTAGCACAACAATGACAAACAGTTAAAATTAGGCTTTACGTGCAAATAAAGTCAACATCAGCACCCAAAAAACTATCCACAACAGGATGCAAATGTAGTGATTAAGTGACACCAAATAGACGATGAGCAATGTTGCAGTTCTTGGTAATACTGCTCACTTTCATCCAGACAGGAAACGGCTGTTACAACTAGATATATGATCACAGATAGAGAGTTGGGTGTCTCTGTCTCAAGCTGCAGTCAAAATAACAATCAGAAACTCCAACCGAAAATATCTGATGCGAGGTTGTCAACATGGCAATACACATCATCAAGGGAGCTCGGCTAAGTTGCTGTAGGGCTGATCTATTTTCAACATGCAGGGCGTTTGTGGAAGCAGCTGTAGTCAAACACAACACCAGCAGAGGAGGAAGAGGAGATGATGCTGTGGCTACACAATCGGAGATGGTGCAGGAAAATAATTAATCACACGGCAAATGGGAGAAATTGGCATGACTCAGTTATGTCTGGAAGAGTGGGCTCATGTGTTGGTAATGAAATGGCTGTGAGGTGAAAGCCGATACGGCGAAGATTAAGTTTCACCGTCATCATCAGTATAAAAAGAGCCTTCATTACTGTTTTATATTTAACATTAGCAGCGTTTCAGTGATGATGTCTATATGATGAGACAAGCTTGCAGATTGTTTTCTGGATTAACTGATGCATCGTTTGGTCAAAAAAATGGCAGAATATCGTGAAAATGTTTGTCAAAACTTCCAAAATCGTACATTTAGTTTACATATTCTGTTTACTATCATGGAGGAACGAGATATCTAGGAAATATTTACATTTGTGAAGCCCGACCTACAGAATCTTTAGGAAAGTTTTCTTAAAAATAACACATTATCAAAATGCTCTTTTTACCAACAGCTCGTTCTGGCTTTTATCCCTGCTTTTCTCTTTTAATTACATTCTCTTTAGCTTTTACAAGTCATGTTTTTGGCTTCAGTCTTTATTAAAAGTTCCTCTCCTCCCCTCCCCCTCAGTGTTTTTGCCCTTGCTCTACGGTATTAGTAATGGATCTGTGGCAGGAGCAGTGGGCTTGGAGGGCACCTAGAGCCAGAACACAGCATCAATCCTGGAAGCCTGCGGGCAAACCTATATCACAACATGTACAGACGTTGCACCCTGTAGCACCAAATCCTTTACTGTCATGCTAAAGTGTCATACAGGCCTGCAAATGTAGAAAAAAAGGGTCAAAGGGGTTTTGAAAGCAGGGATCTGTTAACCCAGTTTAATTAAACAAATGAAAATAATTAATCAAAGACAGAAAAAAAGCCAAGAAAAATCTGCCAGACTTAAATGTAAAGCCGGATTTATTAGCACCATTAAAACTAAACTGTAACTAAATAAATTACATCTCCATAGAAAGTTCATGTGTGTGACAGAAATAGCACAAGAAAGCCAGAGTTTATGATAAATCAATGATCTAATGAGCATTTTAAGATGATCGGTGATGAAGACGAGGGGGATGGTAAGATGACAGCATCACAATGACAACTAAATATGATGGATTGGATCAGAGGTCATGACAGAGCCGAAATTCTCAGTGAACAACTCCAGACCCGGCATTGATTTCCCCTCTCTGGTTACGCTCAGGAAGAAACGGGAAAAGGGCAAGAGGGGAGGACAGAGGAGAAAAAAAATCTGAAAGAGGCAAAAAAAAAAAAAACCCTCTACAGGCCCTGCGTTTGAAATTGAGGACATTTGAGGGGGAGCACAAATATAGGCATGATATAAATCACCACTTTCCTCTGTTCCCAGCCTCATCCTTGAATTTCACACATAGTACAATTTGATACCGCGATACTGTGAAACTACGGCAGGAATCCTCTCTGACCTTTCTGCAGCTAGGTGGTCTGTGAGTGGTTTGATTAGTTAGGATTTCCCGCTGCTTCGGTCATCAGGAGTCTTCATGGGGATGACAAAACACACATCCATCCCACAATATGCTGCGAGTGTTCACTGATAAGAGAGTGCAAACATGTTTGGCAAAGCTGCCCGTGAATAATTCAGTATCAAATGTTAAGTAGACAGAATGCTTCCATTCTGGCTGCTGTTAATAAAAAAACACACAAAATGCAGCCAAAGACTTCTCTGGAGTGTATGTGTTTTTATGCTCCAAGTCTAAAGGTCTCCTTTTCCAGTGATCTGACACATAACCAGCTGAGTAAAAGAATACCAATCCCACCTTGGAGCTACAATCAACCTTTCCACATCAGCAGGCATTATGCTGGATTTCTGCGTTCTGCACAGAAGACGTGCACCGCTAGCCAGGAGACGACAAATGCGATCATTTCATTCCGTGTTTTACCTCCCACCATACTGCACAAGTACACCCAGGACCACATACACACTGTGAAAATCCTGGATTTCCATGCTACGATTACACTGCAACCTTTTCACACTAAATTACCTCCTTTAAGGTGCAATGGAGTCTTTCCCTCAGGGCGAAAAAAAAAGCACACAAACACACAGCCTGTATGTTGTGACAAAGTGGTATTAGGAGCCAGTGTTGTAGTTGAGTCTATTAGCTGGACATTGCAGAAGGTCTATTGTGCTTCAGAGGGTAATAATTACATATTTCAGTAAAGATGAAGCGCTAGAGGACGAGGACAGCTTAGTCCTTTACAATGAGAGGAGGTACTGATGGAAGGATGGCACATGTTGTTCAGACGGAAGGGTGCATCCATGTTTGGGAGTTGGGTAGAAGGGACGGGGGTGGGGTGAATATTTTTTCTCTAATCATGAATCCAGGCGTTTTTTCTGTTCCCAAGGGGGCCCTGCATGCACCCCCTCCCATGCTGCCACCTCCTCATCCTGCCTCACACACCCTCTTTGGCTCTCTCTCCCTCGCCATCCTTTCCTCTCCCTCCCTCCCCCCATGCGAGGGAGCTAACTGTGAAGAGGTGTGATTACCATCGATCTGTCCTAACACAGCCCATTTCCTCAGCACCAGAGCCTGCGAGCTGCGAGCCTGCATGGCGGGGGGGCTGCTGTCCACAAAGGCCAGAACCACGTCTCTGGCCGGAGACAGGCTTTTTTTTTGTCTGGGGAAGAAAATGTGAGAAGACACATCCAGGGCTGTTGACAAGACGCTATATTAAATAAGTATTGACTCAAGAAGCCTCTTAAGCAAATTTCACTGTTGTTCTCTGTTGCTGTTGCTGGAAAAAAAAAAAAAAATCAAGCCAGACGACAAAGCTGATGACCACATGATTCTAATTATCTCTGCACGTTGTGGTGGAGTGGCAGGTGGTTAAGTAGAGGACAGGAAGACATGGCGGCGGTGGAGGTGGAGGTGGGGGTGCCGAACAAATGAAAGTAATTATCAAGCCGTACAGGCGTGAGTCCCAAGGGTCAACAGAGGGGCTTGTGTGAGTGTGTGTGTGTGTGTGTGTGGGAGAAAGAAAGCAAGACAGCATTATTTCAGTAGGATAAGCTTTTATCTGTTAGCTTATGACGAGCACCTGCCATACGTGCATACGAGTGCATGCATGCACAAATGCCCCGTGACACACCATTTGGTGCATTTAGGAGCTTGATGGAGGAGGGCTGGCATTGATGCACGGTAGGGGATTAATGAGTGCGATGCTGTAGGAGTAGAGGGGGATGAATCAGTGAACAGTGAGTTGTAACTGACCCTGAGGTGGACTTGGTGCATGAAAGGGAAGAAAGAGAACTTGTATGCTTTTACAGGCATCATAGGTGAGAGAGCAGCTAATCATTCACTGCCAGATTATGTTTTACATTGTTTGACTGTTTCTTTTCTCTTATTCCCGCCTTTCATGCTGCCATCTTTTCCCCCTCTCCACACCTGCTGCCCCCTTGGCCTCCCTTTCTATCCCTCTTGTCCCTGCTTCAGTAACTCTCCGCTCCCTTATCTCCTCCCCTTTCATATTCTTTGCTCCCCATCTTTTTGCATACCATTCAGCTCTGTAATTATATCATTAAGCAGCATCACTGTATCTGTAACTACGTGTGAATAATCTCACGGTGAGCTGCGCTAAACTCCTCTTCCGTCTCACCCTTGAGCTTCAGAGGTGATGGCTGGTCCTATTTTAAGTTAAATGAATGACGGAGAGTCCAGAGAGGAAAGTCCTACTGACTCCGATGCTTCTTTCCAACATCTCCTCCGGTGGATAACGCTGTCCTCTGATTTACCTGCTGCATGCGCTGGCATCGCACTCCAACTATAATGCTGCATCCTTATTGGGAATCTCATGTTCCGGGCTCACATTTCCACAAACTCAGGCTGTAGAATACACTCCCGCATCCCGCTGCGAGGACTTTTCATCCTAAGCAGGATCGAGGAATCATGCCTCTGACGCCAACAAAATGAATTAAATACATACAGCTCATTTGTAAAGCAGCACAATCACACAACAAGCACCGGTTTATGTATTTACATGCATGCGGTATATTCTATAGCTGCAGGTTGCACTGTGTTTACATTTGCTTACATTTGAACTTATTTTTACTGCTGATTAATCTGCTGATTCATTTCTCACCTTGATCCATAAAGCATCAGAAAATATTCTTTTAAATCACAGTTTCATATTGCTTGTTTTTACTTAACACTCCAAAGCCTACAAATTTTCAGTTTGCTTATGATGTAATAATCAGAAAGGCAGCAAATCCTCACAACTAAGAAGCTAAAATAAGGGAAAGTTGACTTTATTATACATGATAACAGCATCTATTGATTTCTCCTGAATATTTTCCTGCTGCTCAACGTATCAACAAACCATTTCAGCTCTAGATCCAGTGATTCTGTGTCTATTTCGTCAAAAGCGCATACCCAGCTATGTCACATATAGGTCTATTTGTGACAGCGCTGGCATGCAAAACGCCCCATTGCGTAATATAACATACATTTCACGTGTGGTTTCTGCTCAGTGCAACTCATTCATCTTCGTATTTGGAGATTTTCCAAGCAATAACTCACAAAAGCATATTTCTGCGGGTTGATATAATTCTTCGACTTCTCCAGTTAATATAACACTCAATAAAATGCACTGGATTTACATTTTACGATACCAAACGTGAACCCGGGCTCCTGTCGTTTAACGTAGCGCGCCACATCACAGGCAGCTGGAGGGAGGAAGAGGAGGGAGGGTGCACATGGATGGGAAGAGTGGCAAAGAAAGACGCCACTCACCTTCAAATGACCTTTAGGCTTACGATCATGCTCTCTCGCTCTCCCCTCTCTCTAATTCTCGCCATTCCTCCTTATCGCTCGCTCTCTCTCATTTCTATCACACACATGCTCGTTCTCACTTCATCTATTAGTGCTTATCTCCTCCTCTCCTCCTTCTACCTCCATCCCTCCTTCTCAGCACTTTTCCCCTCTATGATTCATCACGCAAACACAGCGGCCGGCGACCACGTGTCAAAATTTAGCGTTGAATACAAGATAAGTCACCTGATGCCCACAGAAGACTGTTAGATGTTCCAGACCAGTAACCACAACTAGACAACATGGATTTTTTTCCCCCCCAGTGGTAGGACAAACAAATTCCCACATACACTGGTTTCCAGTTACGAAGGCTCCCTAAGAAATCCCATCACACTCACACACCATCCCCCAGCAGCGGTTCTCAGTGAGGACCCTCGAAGTGTTGGATCAATAATTAGAACAATCCTTATTACATGCTCTCATTTCCCCTTAGAGACTGAAGCTAATGTAGAACAATAGCGGCGTACAGTAGAGCGAGGACGCTGCGTTGCACGCTGGAGGATCCTGCACGTTTTCTGGCCATGTGAAATACAAGAGCGAGGATTAAAACGAACTGATTAACTTCTATTATGGAGTGCGTGCGAACGGATCGTGGGCTGTCAAGATTTCGGAAGCGTCATTTCTTCTCGCAACCGAAAAGATTTGATCTGTAGATCTCTGACCTGATATGATTTTGATCAGTGCAGCAGGATGAACGCCACAAGTTGGCGTTGGAGTATAAATCACAGGAGAGCACATTTCCTACAGAAGTAGCCATAAGAGAAAGTGGAGATTGAGGTTTTGTTTGAGGAAAAAAAAGACAATTAATACAGATGTTCTCTGTAAATGGAGAATGTTGCATTCTGGGTAGTTTGCAAGGATAAAATTACAAGGGATTACAGGCTGCAACTACTTCGGTCAGTGATGTGAATCCGGCGTGGGAACGGATGACCAACCACCAGCAGGGAACTCTACTATATACAGTAGTAAGGTGAATGTAATTGGAAAGTTTTTTCCACCTAAGATTAAATCATCCATTTCTGCAGGTAGACAGACTTGATTTTAAGGTTTTACTGTTTGTATATAAATCTTTAAATAGGCTACATCCATTGAATCTTGTCAATGTCCCTGTATTTGATCACCAGGTGCTGCTTGTGGTTCCAAATTAAAGGTTGTGTAGTTTCTGTTGCTGCTCTTAAGCTTTGGCGTGCTTTATGGCCCAATGCTGACCACTTTTAACTCTTATTGTCTTGTAATCCAGCCTGAGTAGAGACTTATTTACTATTTTCTATCTCTTTATGTGATTTTGAGAGTCCAATTGTACAGTTTTTGTCCATTTTATGTTTCTATTAGTTGATCTTTGCTGTTTTGAAACATGCTCTATAAATAAAATTGACTAAACAACTAAATTCTAGCTATAGGTCGTATAACATTATCGATTTTAAAGACAGTCTTTGTTAACTTGCTGTCTCAAATCTGTATTCAGTGTCTTTTACAGGTTGTCTTATATTCCGGTCAGTAGAGACAGCACAGCGCTGTCATTTTCTACTGAGTAAGGACAAAAAGCACACCTTTTCAGAGTAGCATGACCTTTAGTAAAAGTCTCCAGTTTCAAAAAGGTTGTATAAAAAATGGATGTCTGTAAACTCTGCATGTCTGTCCATTTCAGCGCATCAGTGTGGATGGTGCTCAGGATGGCGTTTGACATTCAGTTCACTTTAATTAGTGGACATTGACCCGATGAAGCTATTCCGACTGCTGAGGGTCACTACTGCCCCTCTGAGAATAACATAAACACGCACATAAACGCCTAACAGTACAGAACTGCAAACCAGACGACAGCTGCTTACTCGATTAACCTAATCTAACTAAGTCGCATTCCCGCCGAGTGAATAAAAATGCAATACACGCAACATCAATTGTCGTTATTTCCGTGCACAGAAGCTTGGCAGCCTCCTCAAAGTCACACTCGTCGCCCGTCCAGCCGGTGGCCATCTTGATGGTGAAAACATTTTGTAATACTGGGAGGAGTTCCCAATGCCAATGCAATTAGCTGAGGCATGCATGAGCGCCGAATTCATTAACCTCCATCTTTCATGGGCCGGTGGGGAGGAGGGGGAGGAGGGTGAAGGAGTAAGTGGGAGGATGGAGGAGGGAAGCAACACGCTTTGTTTCAGCCAAATCAAAAAAGTGAGTAGAGAGACAAGGAGAGAGAGAATAAATGAAGAAAAATAGAAGGGAAAATCCTTCAAATATGTGCAGATATTACGCCTCCCTTCCTGCCTGCCTAAAGCCTGATGACTCTTTTCCCTACAGTTTATTTCTCCTCTGAGGGCCAGATAGACTCTTGCCTTGCCAAGGTTGCCATGGGCTTCCTCTGCAGGCGGCAAAGGGCTAAAATCCAATTTCAACACTGTCATTTGCCTTCCAGCATTCATCCCATATCTGCCTTGCTTTAGATTCACCACTGTTACTCGGTGATGATGGTGATGTACGATGATGACATTCACCTCTGATCAAGCTGATAGAGTTTCGTGCAGCGCAGAAGTACAACACTCATAAAACAGGTGAACCACTATCAAATCAACTGTAGAATAAATGCGTGGAAAAAAACAGCGAGCGCATGGCCCATATAATCCTTATGAGAGAAATAACAAGTACTGTACCAACACACATTCTGTGTACTGGAACGGTGTGTAAAACTGGGACACGGCAGTAGGAAACCTTTGCTTTGCTTAGCTCTCTCTCTCTTTTCTCTTTCTCTCTCTCTCTCTCTCTCTGGGAATCCATTGGGGGCTCCTGGCTCTAGATAATGTCATTAGAAGTAAAGCAGCTTGGAGAATTTATGTAACACCGTAATGGGGGTTTCCCGTTCAGATGACCACTGCGGCTGCTGTTTTCGCATGACACACGAACATCTGCATTTGTGCAAACACACGTGGATAGATGCGGGCGAGCGAGCTCTCTTCTCTCTTCATTGTTCCAAGTCAGTCGGGTTGCACTATTCCCAGGACACTAACGGTAGGAACTTCATCTCCCTGTGTGCTGATACATGCTACAAACACACACAGTGATGCAGACCCACAGATGTATACACACAAGATGTTAAACATGTGTGACACGGATCGCTCCCCAGACACTGTGAGCTCCATTAGGTCTATGCTGAACAGCAGCAGGCCTCAAACCAAACTATGCTTCATCTCCTTCACATGTGCTGTGCCAGAAATTGCTCTTTCTATAACCCTCTGCTGTTTTGTCCAAAGTGTGTTTGAGTGTGAATCATGTTTCCTACAAAGTGCTCGCAAAAAAAGTTAAACTCCAAACAATCCCACTAATGCAATTGTAGGTACTAAGGTGACCATTGTGTGGCTGAAAGTGAAGACACAAAGCGATGATTTATACATGTCCAAAGTCTCAGTTTACTGAGTGCAATCAGGAAGTAGTGGACAAAGTGGACACAACTTGTACTTCAATGGACTGTGTATCAGGTTAGATGTTGTTATCAGACCAAAACAGAAAGGAGATTACGCACATTTTCTGCAATCTTGATCTAACCGAAAGTGCTGTCTTTGTTCGGTTTATGCTTACAACACAAGACTGCAGCAGATCCTTTAGCAAACGAACACGAAACAATGTTCAAGATTATTACTGAAGTTGTCGGGCGAAATATTATTTGTAAAAAGGTGGAAAACAAGCCTGTATTTTCAGTTTCAATCCGTCGAGAGCAGCAGAAATTGCTGAGTTTTAAACCAGCGAACACACAAATCGATGCAAATGCGCCTCTCATTTATAGAGGAAAACAAGAGTCGAACCTTCAAGCTCATTTAATAATGGCGGCAAGCATAAAACTTGACAAGTTATGTCACATAAAAGCATTTTAAATATGTACGCGCCTGAATATTTTTGCTGCATTTCATGACACATACAGTAATCCACCTGCTTGGTGAGTAATGCAAAAAAAAAAATAAAAAATGTACCATCCACTCTGCATTTACAAGAGTTCTCTACAAACAGTTTTGTACCTGCTCTGCTGTCTAAATATAACATCTGTAGGGCTGTGAAAGGAGTGACTCAAAGAGGTTTGTTGCACAAGTTGCACCGAGACAACCACATCAGTTTACTACAATAGCAACGAGACGGAAACAAAGGTTTTGACGGTGAATAATGAAGGGAAATTGACAACATAACTTCAAATTTCTTAAGCTGTGCTTTACAATATTTAAATAGGTTCAATTCTAACATTGCATCACATAAAAAAACTGTATTGTTTAGATAAATGCCAGTACTGCATGTGGACATTCTCACAGTTTTCCACATTTTCATTCCTTTACTTCAACATTTTTCATTTTGCCGCTGTCCTTCCTTTTCTCATTGTGACAGTATAATGTCCTTTTATCGCTTATACAGTCCTCCTGCATGTGTCACTGTTTTGCTATGTGCGTCCACGACATCTCTCCGTCATATTGTGGGACACGGTGAGAGCTGGAAGGTCACCAACAGGGGTAACCAGTGCACGAGCAAGGGCAGCCAAGGTACAAAATCATAAACACAAGAGCACTCGGTGTGAGAAAGAGAGCGTCCGACAGCAAAAGGCCCACAGTTCACCGCATATCTTTCAAGCGAAGAACAACCGACAAACAAATTAACTTTAGTGTTTGACTTTGTTTTGTCATAGTCCATCATTAAAAGGTAGCAGCCGGAGCCAAACGACAGCGCTCATAATACAAAAAAAAGTCACACAGAGAGACGCATGAATGGATGGGGAAAAGCCAAAAGTGAGGACAAACACATACACACAAACAACGGGACACAAAAAAAGTGACAGAAAGATCAGAGAAGTGAGGCGTAGATTGGTGTGAGGACAGACGGAAGGACGCAGGGCAGGCCGAGAAGAAAAAGCTGATTATCCTCATGGATGGTGCTGTGCACAATCCAATCAATACAACCCTCTCCTCTTTTCTCCTCTCCTCTCCTCTGCTCATCATCTCTGTCTCTTGTTCTCTTCTATGAAACATGACCCTTCATAAGGACTATAAAACCTCCAATACAGATCAGCATCTCAGACACATCATTTTCACACACACAGGTGCACAAACACGGAAGAAAGTGAAAAGTAACCTGCATGTACAGGTATGTACACAGTTTTAAAGCTGCAGAGAGAAGTTTACAAGTTCACTTGACCTTTTTTTTTTTGTTTGTTTCTGGTTTGGAAAAGATTAGGCCACGACGGCTCGCTCCTTGTTTATGCTAAGGTCAAATAACGTTGCCAGCAGCATAATTCAAAACCAGGCACCCATGGGCACAAAGTACAGTAAATGTCACTGTTATTGAATTGATCTCTCACGGTCAAATCTCCCAACATCAACACGCAGAATGCAACGAACGCGTTCTCTAAACAGCAAAATAGTCCGACAAGTCAAGAGTTTATTTAAGACGTAACTGTGGATACACGCTAAGTTTCTGTTTGTTCCTCATCACCCCTCATTTTGTTTCTCTTGCCGTCCAAAGTAAAGAGCTGACATGTAGGAGAGGAGGAAGAGGAGGGAGACCCACGTGCACTTCAGTTCCCTCCTCCATCATATGAAAAGCTTTGTCATCAATAAATCAGTCGTGTATGCATTATACATGGCTGTCTGTGCATCCAAGCACACAGACGCACACACACACATGCGAGAGCCTACAAAAACTCAATAAAGCACTCACATATGTTTCCAAAACTGTGATCAAGTGCAGTATGTGCGAGGAGTTTTTATTGGTTTGTGCTTGCCCTATTTGACAACATGTGTTGTTCTTTTACATTGGAACAGCATGCAAGCGTGACCTGGCACTGTTTGAGACCTCAGCTCACGAGTTTAAAGCCCAACTGACCAACTCATGTCTCAACAAGGATGTGCAAATATTAAAGGAAGCCCTGTGTGACGTAGTTTTACTAAAGACAAACAACAGTGAGAGAGTCAGGAGGGGGACAACAAACCGCTCCATGTGTCTTTACCTCATCAAGCGGGTGAAATTATTTTTGACTTTGCTATATGAAGACACTCGACATATGCGAAGACTTCACATCCACACCGACATACAAGCACACAGACTCCCACATAAAGAAACATTACACCCACACATTAAGTAGCAGCAGCTGTTTAAAATGGACAGAGTGACCGGTGTCAACAGAAAACAGAAGCTCCAACATATGTGTCTGGATTCATGCGCAGATATGAGCCCATACATGGATGAATGTATGTATGCGAGACCTCCAAACCCATCTGATAATAGAGCACATACACATAAGAGTCACGCTCCAGTGATGCTAGTGGAGCGGAGCAGATGAAGCCACCAGCCAGCCAGCCAGCCAATTCAGCCAGTCAGCCCGCCAGCCCTCGTCTGTTACCTTTCTCTTTTGTTCCCGGGACAGTGCTCTCCTGCTCTTCCTCCGCTTCTCCTTCTCGTCCTCTATTGCATTCACATCCACTTCCCCCCGATTCTTCTTCAATTGGGAGGCCGCGTGAGCCATGATAGGTAATGAAAAAAATTGAAGAAGCACCACACACTACACACGCGTGCCTCACCTGAAATCCCAGAGAAGTTCAGGGGGGCTATAAATTGACAAAACCGGGATCTCAGAGGAAAAAATCGGGGTAGAAAAGGAAAGGGGGGGAAAGGGAAGAAAAATGCCCTCCTTGAAAAGGAGAATGGAGAAGAGTAGGGCTTTTCTTTTATGTACGTATTGTATGTATATCCTGTGTGTCCTTTTCTTTTGGTTGTTGCTCAGGTCTGGTCTGCTCTCTCTTTCTCTCTCTCTCTTTTCTTTTTTTTCTTTTTTTTCTTTTTTCTTTTTTTTCAAAGTGATGGAAAGATGGGAGAGAAGAGACAGCAGCTTCTCCTCGTCTCCTCTTCCTCCTCCTCCTCCTCGTGTGTCATCCGCTGGCAGTGTGAGAGGAGCGCGTCCAGGAGAGGTGAGGACAAACCGGATGGAGAGAAAAGAGACACGAGCATCACCAGCACAGAGGTGGAGGGAGGGAGGAGAGAGAGAGAGAGAGAGAGAGAGAGGGGAGAGAGAGAGAGAATGGATGTGGGAGGGGAGTGGTTACCACGGTAACCACGCTCTGTTTCAGTCTCTTAAATGTTTCTCTCTTTTTCTTTCTCTTCTTCCTTTCTCTTTGCTCCGATTCTTTGCTGCTGCAACTCGACCGGTGCTCCACCATGAAGACGTGTGTGTGTGTGTCTTTGTGGGTTTGTGCATGTGTGTGTGTGTGTGTGTGTGTGTGATACAGTGTGGCAAAGATAAACTGTGTGTGAGTGGATGTGAGTGCATGAATGAAGCAAAGGCATTGGTTAGGAGAGGGGATGGAAATGGTGGCGGGGAGGGTGCAACAGCAGAATGGGTGAGTGTGTATTTGCCGCTGTGTGTGTGTGCATGTGTGTGTGTTTATACCCCCCATCTATTTACTATCACACACACACACATTACCAGCTGGAGGTGGCCAAGTAACGGGATGGGGATGGGAAGAACGCGCAAAGGACACGGGTGAAGGCAAAAAAAGGGACGGGGGAAGAGACTGAATGACCGACGCATAAACCCTCCAACCTCCACACACACACACAAAAACACACACAAGGTAGAGGTGATATTCTGCCAGTGTGATTGTTTCAATTGCGACAATGTGCTTCACCTAATTGCTTAAACCCGAAAATGAATAAATCAGTCACTCAGTTATTGCCTATCCAAATCTAAATCCTATCAAGTGAATGAACCAGCCGGCACCAAATGATAAATGATTTAGTAAATGAAGCAATGAATAATTAAATGAATGTACAAATCAAAATACCCAACAAGTACATGCCGATTTCCCCGGTTTCTGCCCCCTCTGCCCCCTGCCTGTGCCTCTCTAACCTCGCTGTGGTCAACCCATCTGGGATCACTGACACCGTCATGGAGAGGTCAAGCAGGACCAGGGGAGCTTTTGTTTCAACCAAATCACTCGGGTCTTTGTTGGAAACAGAGGAACAGGGCAGGAGGAGGAGAACAAGGAGGAGGAGGAGGAGGAGGGAGAGACAGGAAAGAAGATCTACACAGAGAGAGGAGGGAGAGGAAGAGACAACAAAAGACCTTGTTTGATTTTTGTCACTGAAGAAGGGAGAAAAGGGATACAGAGGAGGAGGAGGAAGGAAAAAAAAAAAACACAGCAGACGTCTTATTTAGGATGTCCTTCACAGCGGCCGTGCTCACGTCAGACATGGCAGCGTGGAGACAGATGGAGCACGCAGCGGCCATCTTTGTGTTTCTTTCCCCTGCCTGCCTGCGTGTCAGAGCCACCTATGAGCCTGGCTGGGTCCTGTCGATACCGAGAGGCTGCCTCGTCACATGCCTGTCTGCTTCCCACTGAAATCCACTGTATTTGTTCACGGCTCTGTACTGTACATATGGACTGAATGGGGAACCATATGGAGAAAAGCTGAGGATAAGAAAGGACATGATCGGGCACTGCTGCTAGGGAAAGAGGAGAACAACCCTCCTGGGAGACATGACAGGTTTAGCCGGTGGACACCAGTCATGTAACGATATGAGCGTGAAATTCCCTTTTCTCCTCCTCTAATCTATTCATCCTCCCCACTTCATTTTTCTTTCTATTCAACCACAAACACCAGCCACTAGTAAAAAAAAAACAAGGGGGGGTTGCTGAGGCTGACTTACAGCCCCCATCATGCATCAGGGGGTGTCACATTATGCCAAATTATCATGCGGTTGCTAGGCGAGGGCCAATGGGGTAGCTTTTTGGGGAGGACAGGATGGATGGATAAGGAGCGTGGAGAGGTAAGAAGAGGGATTGGGGAGGGAGGGAGCAGGGGGGGTGGGTACATGTGTGCAAGTGTTGGTGGATGCATGGAGAAAGCAGGGCATATGTGCACATGATAAACAAATCACCCCTCTGAACAAAAAAAAAAAAAAAATCCTTTGTCCAAAGAGAAACAGGAGTTGCAATGAATGAAACAATAATGGAAACAAATACACCAAGATCATCTTTACTGTGCAAAAGAAAGCATTTAGTAGCTGCCAGTACTTAATGCCTTTTTAACAACTCATTCACTAATAAAACTCCATTCACACTTTGATAGCCAAAAAAAAAAAAACAGACCGTAACCTCCCATAGACGCACTCGTAGTAAAAGCCGCTGCCAAGGTGTCCTATATTTCAAACACCAGCATTTTGCAGGCAAAGAGAAATAACGACTACTACAATAGAGCAGAGTTGGCTGGTGGCCGGTGAACTCGAGAAGTGGACGGTTATTGGATGTTTTCCACCGCTTTTCAGGCACTATGCCATACACATACAGCCTGGACCAAACCACCACTAGTAGAATAATAAATCGCACATTAAATGAAAAATATGGCACATTAAAGAGTTTCACTAATTTATTAATGTCGAATCAGTGCAGCAATCAGATGGTCATTTTAACATAGTTGCAGTAGCAGCTGCAACCGCCCGACTGATGAATTAATTAACTGATAGACAGAAAACAATCAGCAATTAAGATGGTCAGTTAATCAATCAATGATTTTTTTCCTGCATAGAGGATTTTTATTGCTCTTCTCAAGTGATTTTAAAAAGGGTTGAGGGACAATCACCACCATCAAATGTTGCTTTGTTAATTGAGGTGACACTTACTTGAGCACAATCGACATTTCTGCCTGTCAAATGATCAAAAATGAAAGATAAATGTGCGCATTTGCTGTCAAATAAGCTAACATAGACTCATTGTGTTTATTGTATGTGGATTGATCATGGTTTGTGACCCCAAAAGGCTCATACTGAGCCACGAAAACCCCCAAAATCTGATTATTTGGTGATCATCTCAATCTTCTATGATAGCAAACTGAATATATTTAAGTTTGGACAAGAAATTTTAATTAGTCAGCTCCAAAAATCTTGATTTTTTTTCATATTTACAGATATTTATAGCGCAAAAAAAAGAAAAATCATTAGCTTAAGCCACCTATTACTGCTGTATAAGGTTTACCTGCATCTTCATTAACAATACATATTTCTGTTGCTTCTATCAAATTATCATTATTACTAGAAGCAGTGCAAGCAACAATGAAAATAAGCACAGAGAGACAGAAACCAAACTTTGTAAATGCGTCTTCAGATGCCCCTGAAACCGGGCTGTTTGGGTCGGTCAGTTATCCGTGGTGAACTGCCTCGTCCTGGAGACTGTGTATCCTACCGCTGCACCTCCCACGGGTGCAGCGTGACCAATCGCAGCATCAATCTCTTTGGCCTTTTTGACCTCTGCAGCCACAACAGTGCGTCCCCGTGCACCGACAAACACAGAACAAAGCAAAGACGGCAGCTGGAGGACTTGAGCCGGACAGGTCACTTTGAGGTTACAGAATACCACGGAGGTAATTACTCTGCCAGGGTAAATAAGGGATTACAGGATGACTCTGGTAGAAATATATATTGCTGAATGCCTCCACAGGAAGAGAGCTTTCTGTAGGCATATGGATGGATGTCACTACTCTTACCTTGGCTATGTTATGCGTATTTTCTTGTGACTCAGACAGTCAACCAGGTGTTGCTTTCCTCTGGTCATTTTATGGCCTCATCTGCATTATTCATATACATTACTCTGTAACAGTTGTAGTGTAGGCATTGCAGTTTGTGAATGAGCAAAATCTAGCTGCATGTGCTGCCTTACATAACATCTGTTCGGATGTTTTGGGAAAAGGGGGAAAATGATGAGCGGTGTGCCTCAGTTTGGACTGACTACACTTCAGCTATTCTTTGTACACTGCTGCCCTCTAGTGCATGGAAGCATTAACAGTCCAAAAATAATGCCCTGAACGTGCACATTTGGCCCAGTAAACAGGCTTTTTCCTTCACAGAGGAATTTATGGCAACCCCAGGGGAGGATGTTTGTTTTAGTCAGCACCAAAATGATTAGAATTAAGAGCAAAAAAAAACTTTTTAAGCCAGTTTTGCTCATCGTAGTCTCATTTACTGATGCATGATCGACGTCTTTGTTCATCAAATGCTCAGAAATTACACTAACATGCACAGATTTCTGTCAATAAGGTAATGCAGACTCATTGCTTTTACTATACGTGGACTAATCATGATTACTGTCATGCAAAGTTATTCCCCAAAGGCTTTTTTTAAAGCAAGTTTTGTCATTACAGAAAATTTGTCAGTTTAAACTGTGCAAAGACTAAAAAGCACCTCAACATTCACGTGACACAAGCACTGATGAATCCCTCCTGTTCCACAAATCGATAACTTCAGCCATTAAATATTTAAGATTTTGCCTTCCTGCTTCAGGCTTTTACACATAAAACGGCCCATTCAGATTCAGATGGTGTGTAATCATGCCGTGATGCAGCTGTACCAAAGCGCCCACTAATAGGAAGGCCTGTCAGTCAGTTAAAGTTACTTTCCAATCCACATCTCTTCCTTTCCCTTCTCTGATGCTCTCCGAGTGTGGAGGAACAATTGTCAGCTCTGACTGGTCTGGAGACGCCTCCAGGAAGAAGAAATAGAAGGCAGAGGAAGAGGAGTATGAAAGGTGCAAGGTCAAACGGCAAGAAGTAGAGACTGATGGGAAATAGATCCACCCACACGGAGAAAAACCCTCTCCTACACCACCTACACCTAGCCCGAAGGCTAATGCATGAACGTGGGGAGAAGTGGTGAGCAGAGGAGGAGGGGGCTGATTAGAGGGAACTATTTGAGACACCACATCATAAAGCCACAGAATAGAATAACTCAAGAGGGAGGTGAGAGCAAAATCTTGAAGAGAGGAACACAAGAGCAGACAGACAATTAAAAGTTCATCAATCCATTCAGGATATCTAGTGCGGAAAACATTGATCAAAATAAATTAATCATCAAGCATCAGGTTACACTCAGTTGGATTGTAGTTCTGCCAGCCTTGCTGATTCAGACAGCGTGTGAAGTGTTCAAGG
The DNA here is from genome assembly GCF_000690725.1 of Stegastes partitus. Taxonomy (NCBI): domain Eukaryota; kingdom Metazoa; phylum Chordata; class Actinopteri; family Pomacentridae; genus Stegastes; species Stegastes partitus. Next base: position 582,240 of record NW_007577923.1, read on the forward strand.
ATGTTTGCATCCTTTCAAGCCACAGCTGATGATTTTTTTTTTTTCATCATTTATATGTCCACAAACTGGGTCTCACTCCTGCACACAAACCGTCTATTTTTCTTGTCTCTCCTCGATATCCCCTCTTGTTACTCAACTCCATCATCCAAATTATTCTAACACCGCCCCCCAGATGAGCAAAATGTGCCACGAGATGTGCGCTTTAACCCAGTTAGCTACCAGCAACCTACCTAAATGTGTGTCACGACCAAGCAGTCCCCTTCAAACCAGACCAAAATGTCTTTCCATGGTTTCCCCACTGAGGGGCAGACAGACATTCATGGTGGAGGCGAGAAGCAGACTAACACACACACATATAAACACACACATACACACACACACACACACACAGCCAGGCAGGCAGGCAGGCGGTGTCTGCACTACAAGCTTTGAGGTGGGGTCTTAAACGGGTGACTGACTGTAGGGGGAGGAATGTCTTTCAAATGTGATGAGAAACATCGCCAGGCATTCATTTGTATTCAATGACAGCCAGAATAAAAACAAGATACCAGAGAGGCACACACTCACAAATACAGACAGTATATGCGGGTTAATTAAGGGAAGAAAAAAACAGTTTGTATGAATGAAAATGTGGCCACAATGCAAAAGAACTGAGATGATTAATGAGGTTAAAAACAAGCCTTGATTTCGCTCCACACTGAGAAACCAATTTCTATCAACCATCTACATCAAAAAATGCTTTAAAAAAAATAAAATTCATGCAGTGTAAAGCACAGTGTGTTAACCTCCACCTCGTCTTCATGACCAGCACAAAGAGAAAATAAAAGAAGCTGATGTGGAGCAGCAGGTCAACCAAGGATAAACCACTGGGGGGGCTTCACACAACAACAACAAGAAAGAAGTGCATTTATTTTTCTGTAACTCTAGGGGAAGTCGTGTGCAGTCAGAGCCACATGAGCTGGACGCCCAGGTTTGACATGACCTTGTAAAGTCAAGCATTTTCAAAACCACTACCCTGTTTGTTGGAACTACTTGTAAACAAAGCGGCGTGCAAAAGCATTTCTTTCCTAACGAGCCAAGAACAATGTGAAAATACTAGAAAAACTGCTCACGTGTTGCATCATCTGCCAAGTTTCCAGGGAAGCAAGTGTCAAAATGAAGCCAATACGAGGCCAAGCGAGGAACTGTAATCAATAATCTTTTCAGACTGAGGGGTTTATTTTTCCCTGACAATAGCTCGGGGCTATTACAATGACTTCAGTGGGATATCCAAATAACAGCAAGAACAAACACAGTTGCCTGTTGATTAAGAATTTCCGGTAATCAATGGGGAGTTAATTTCTTGGCTGAAACAAGTGGCGGTCTGACTGTGACGGCTGTGCAGCAGAGGGAAGTGAACCCCTTTCTGTTTTACACCAAAATGGCAGCAGAAGAATAAACAATTTCACGGTCTGCTGGGAACAGTAATACATAGCCACGCACAATCACGTCCAGTGTGTTGCTATTCACAGGCGGCTTTATATCAGAATACTGTATTGCAATGAGTCATTTCACCGAGGCACAATACAATCGAGCGGCTTTTTAAATGTATGCAACGCGCCGTACAAAAGAGCAGCGAAACTGAATTGGTCATCTTTGCAATGACTCTGCAAAGCACTGATTTAAAAGTGAATTATGGTTCTAACGAAAACGTAACATTTTGCTCCTGTGCGCTTCTCTATTAAATGCAGCTCTTCATTCTCAATGCTTTGCTGCTGATTTAGAGTAAGTCTTATGATGTTATACTGTCCTGGAAATCAGTTGTGGACAAAATGATTACATTTGTGGCTGAGCGGAAAGTTCAATTTGGCCATTAATGAAACACCATTTCCTGCTGGTAACCATTACAAGTCAGCCTGAGTGGTTTTTAATAGCGAACATTAGCAATATACTGTCCTGCTTCTACTTTGATACCCTGGATGAAATGGAAACACAAGAGAGAACAGGAAGACAACAAGAACAATGCAGGTGTTTCTTGCTGTGGTTTTTTTAATCTTAAGTGAGGTTGAAACAGGTGAAAAGAGCTGTAAGAGTAGTACTCCCATTTCATTTTGGGTCACAATCGTCTCGATTCATCAAATTTTTAGAACGAGTTCTGCTCAACCATTTCTGATTTGCATGAATTTTTTATAGCATAAAATATGGATAAATATACAGATATTTGTGAAATTGTAGCTTGATATATGACATACTAACTGAAATAAATTTCTTCTAAAAATTGTCTTTTTTTTTTTTGTTCACTGAATGTTGAAGCTGTGTTTGATCAACAGTAGCTCAGGAACTATTATAGATAAAAGCCTGAGATTTCTAATGTTATTTGACATCATGCAATTGATTCAGAATCTGCAATATTGGACAAGTAGATTGAATAGACTCCCAATATGGGTGAATTGAAATCTGAGAAAAAAAATGAAGCTGTAATTTGTGATAAAAACGTTGCAAGCATATCAGAGATGGTCGAGCAGAAGACCCCTGATGATTTGAGATGGAATAATGCCTTCTTTTTTTTTCTTTTAATAACATTCTCAATGGGGCTGCAAGGTGGAGCAGTGGTTAGCACAGTCGCCTCGCAGCTAGAAGGTCACCCAGGATCTTTCTGTGTGGAGTTTGCATGTTCTCTCCAGGTTCTCCAGCTTCCTCCCACACAGTCCAAAAACATGTTGAGGTTAATTGGTGATTCTAAATTGTCTGTAGGTGTGAATGTGAGCGTGCTTGGTTTCTGTCTCTAAGTGTAGCCCTGTGATAGACTGGTGACCTGTCCAGGGTGTCCCCTGCCTTCACCTTGAGTCAGCTACCACCCTAGTGAGGATTAAGCGGTGTATAGATAATGGATGGAAGGAATATTCTCAATGTTTCTTAAAGTGGAAAGAAAGAACTAACTCAGACAAAAGAAATATCATGATGGTTTATGCAAGGAACCACAATTATTTCACCTTTATTTCTGATAAATAATGTTTGATTCATCATATCCGGAATGGCTGAAGGCTCTAAGGGTCCAAGACAATACCCATGAGCCTCATACATCACTGCCACTGAGAAGAGGCCAGTCAGAGGTACCAGTTAACAATATTATAGAATTCTAAATGCTTTATTTCTACAATTTCTAACCAAACATGCTGCGAGTTGCTGAATTCAAACAAAGCTGGCCCTAATGTTTGCAAGTGACAGAATTAGAAGTTTGGTTCTTGGATTTTTTTCGAGTTAATGTCTTTCAATATTTTTTTTTTTCTGTGCACAAGGCTGTATCTTCATGGTCGCTGTCTATGGGGAAAAAAATACTTCCGGAACTTTTATAATCACAAAAATAGCTCATCAAAATTCACACCTGTTGATGTCTGGATATGAAATTAAACCTATGACTAAGGACATAAAGGTCATGACCTTCTTTCTCCAGCAAAGCACTGGTACCCAACCCAGCACTGAGAACTATGGGAGACAGCTCATCACCATGACAACTGGTTCCTATGACAATAGTCCCTGAACAGTTATAGACAGAAATCCTCAGGAACTCTCTGGTGGGCGAGGTGGTGGGATATTCCGGGAACTTCACACACAGGAAACATCAAGAAAACAAAAGTTACCATGGCAACAGGAGGTTGATTTTTGCTGATGGTGGAACCGGGAGGGTGCGAAAAGACTGAGAACTGAAACAGCTTTCGCCATAAATGCAACACATAACGTTGGCGTGAATACAAGCCAACATGCTTTAAAATAAGCATTATAGAAGAGCTGTCTGTTGTACAAGATAGGTTTCTGAGTTTTGTCTTAGTGTTTGTCATTATTATTGTTGAATCTTATTGTGAGTATAGACTTCAGCTGTTATTTTTATCACTTTTATACCCAGATTCTATGAAGAGCAGCTTCTGTGGCTGTTACGGTATCTCAGTAGAATTTATTTATTATAAAATTCTCAGTATTTTAGACATTAAATTAAAAATGTAAGACTCAAAAAGAATATGAGAGTGTTTGTTGAATAAAGCTCTATATCACTTTATCTGTGTTCACATATGTACAGGTTTAGAGGCAACTGACTTCCTTTTTCATGTGAAATTGGTTCATTTCATGCAATCTGACAAATGTGTAGGTAAAAAAAATACAAATTATGTGACAGAAAAGCATTTTAGGAAACACTGTGGTAAACTTTTGTAGTATATTCGTGACTTTAAGACACATCTTGAATTTGTGGAAAAGCACTAAGGGATGCTGAAAAAAGGCTTTATTTTTTTCACTTTTTTTCAAATAATCAGACAAAATGATGCAACCCAAACAGTTTTTAGGCTGTACTTTATGTGCTGTGCTCTGTGATTTGGAGTCTGATCAAAGGCGAGCACAGTGCCTTCCTCCCATGCGAAGCAGCAGAAGCCACCAGCACCATATGTGTGTGCCCATCAGTGGGTCTACATGCCATATGCCTGAAAGTGCTGGCGTAATGCTTTCTCTGTGCCAATCATCTCTCTGTCCGCTCAGCGATGGGAGTGTTCATTAGTGCAATCCTGGGGTGGGTTGCATTGCTGTGCATGTGAATGTATATATATATATATATACATATGTATACACATATACGCCCATACACAAGCACACACACACTTATACTGTATATATATATATATATAGCATTTGCATTGTGTGTGTTTGTAGTTTTGCATACTTTTGTACATGGGCTTCTGTGTTGATGTGACAAAGAGCAGGAGTGCGTGAAGCACCGTGTCTTTGTGCAGCCGTAACCTCACCAGACCCTGTTACTGGAATTGTGGGAGCTGTATGTTTGTGCAGCCTTGTTACTCTCCCTAAGCTGCCGGGCAGTGGAATATCCTCCCCAGTGTCGAGTTTCCCTGTCATGATGGGATCATAGCGATGTGCCAAGAAGCACTGTGCCTGGGGAGCCTTGCTCACTCGCACGCAGTACGCCAGACCCATATCAAAGTATCATCACACACACACACACACACACAAAGCAGCCACCTGGAAAGTACTGTCGGACCCAGCGAACCCCAAAGTCTTGTGTTACGGTTCGAGTATGTGCACACACAACCAAGCCAATACATTTACACACACTCACGCGCTGCTGCTTTTCTTCACAGAAGAAAGGTCAGCTGCCACCCTGAACATTTACAGTCTGTATTTTTTAAACCACAGTCCAAATCATTTCTACACACAATTTAAGTATCTGGTGATTTATGAAAGTGCATCTATTCTTCTAAATGCTGTGCCAATACATCTAAGGCTTATTTGCCAATGTACAGTGCATGCGATTTAACAAAATGCAGGTAAGTAAAAATGTAAAAGCAGTCACTAAGATGCAATGAATATAAGGTTTTGCAATAAGATACAAGCATGCAAAAAATACTATGACTCAAACTTGTAATGAAAAACAACCAAATTAAACAATTAAACAGGTGGGATATGCCCTTACATTTCCACTTGCACTGCTCTCTGTAACCAAAAGTACTTCTTGGACAATGAAACCATACACATGTGGGCCTACAAACTGTAATTCAGCCCGGTTTTTCCAGTAGTAACCCCTGGCCTAGTAGCAGTATCACTACAAGGGTGTTTTATCACATGCAGGCTTCATTTTCAGTCACTGGAGAGAAGAGGTCGACTGTCAGCCAGAGACGTTTGCCATCCAGACAGACGGTCCTCGGTAATGGAAATGTAGCACTACTACTACGCTTAGCTCACTCCGCTTCTTGTATTAGTGTTGGCAAAAGGTCGACATGCTGTCTGATATTGTATCTGGAAATTAGACGGCAGGGAAAGGTTACAGATGGAGTTTGCTGAAGTTTTAATTGGATGTAAATCAGCTAATTGTGTTTGCACAGCGATAGCAGAGCAGCAAACTCAGCAAACTGCATACCCGAGCACGCATACCGTGCGCGCAACACAAACAAAGTCTGGGTCACACGCATCCAATCAACTCATCTTTCTCACACGTTAGCAATGATCACCATGCACAAACACATACGCACGCACACACTCACTGGATGGTTTGGATCTGAGCGTAGGGCAAGACAGAGGTGATGTAAATGTCAAGTCCTCTCACTAACCAAGTTACAAAGTTCAAGACTTACCTCACATTTCCAACCCATACAGTGCTGTACCTAGAGGTTTCTGGCTAGCAAAATGTACGAGGCAAAACAGAATTAAATTTCAGACCAAAATATCACAGATTACAAACAAACCCAAATATATCAGCGAAACTCTTCAGGAAACATCAGATCACTTTTATTGAAATGCTGCTACAATCACTTACTCAAACACCCTCTCCGGACCAGAAACCCATCTATATTCAATACGTTGATGTGGTTTCATAAATGTGTAGCTGAAAGCGTCATTTATCTCATCTTAGGTGGCTCAGAAAACAAAACCAGTGTCATTCTGCAAGATGAGCCCTATGCTGCCAACATCGCACAGAGGCTATCATTCGCTCTATCACCGAAAGCAATAACGCAGAGACAGAGAAAGAAAGGAAGAGACAGAACTTATCAATGTTCTCCCCCATAAGCCATAAAGCTGCGAGATCTTGCCAAGTCTGATAAGCAACATCCAACGCTCCCCTCTCCCTCTCTCTTTCTCTGTCTCCCTCTCTCCTACTCATTTCACCCCCCACCCACCCGCCCACCTCCTCCCTGACGCTCCAACTTGACAGCTGGGGCCCCAGTCCCACATCAGTGGAAATTTCCTGAACTGTCACTCCAGTAGATGGCCTGAGTGATTGCATGGCGTAGGGTGTATTGCCGCAAAGGCCATGCACACAGACGTACGCACAATTCTCCCCCAGCCCATTGTTCCTGCTCCCCACACGATGGCTGTCACCCCAACTTCAGCGCTCGGAGGTGAAATTTGTCTGGCCATGCGTGTATCTTTCTATCTCTGCTCGCCTCCCTCAACCCCTTCATATTATGCCCTCACCTTCTCGTTCTTAGAGTTCAGCCTGTCACGGTAACTCAGCCAGGGGCCAGAATGAAAAGGTGACGGGTCAAAGGGGAGAATGGACGTCCGTTGTGCCAGAATCCTCGATCAATCTATATCTTAAAGGTTAACGCAGCATAACGTTGAGAAACTGAATTCGGAAATTGCAGTTAAACCAGACGGACCTCTTGGAATTGTTCTTTAGGAAGGATGGTGAAGAGCAACACTAGAACAAGTCTTGAATCTTGTAAAGTCATCCTCTGGGGAGCTAGAATTTATGCATACAATCTGACAGCAAATGAGATGTCACAGTCTGAGCCAAAGTTGTAGAAGAAAAACAAAAGGCAAACACATCTACCACCAACAAAACCAAAAAGAGACTGACTGTAATACAGCTCCATTAGATGGACAACAAGCTTGCCAAATATGCATCTTCGTAAACTTGAGCAGCTCTAGCAATCGTGTTTTATGTCATTAACTACCAAGGTAGTGGCAAAAGAAAGCTCCACGCTGACTCAGCCAACTGTCAGATAAGTAGGTTACCAGTGTGTTTTATCAGCGCCGTTAGCCGAGTATTAGCCACTCTGTTGGAGCGTTTGTGCAGCAAGTAGGCCCGTCTTCATATGAAAAAAACACTGACGTGTCAACAAAACACAACCATGTGCGGCTGAGCTTGGAAACTCACCCTTTCAGCTCGTCGCATCTTCAGTTAATCCTGCCCACGCCTGACATAGTCCGAAAGTTCACCAGGTGGAAGAAGGGGAAAGTACACCGGAGGCCATGAACCGCTCTAAGACGGGACAGTACGAGCGTGCAGCCCTGCCCGATCCGCCTCAGCTACAAGTAGCAGCAGGGGTTACAGGCACTTAATCAGACAAGTGCTAATCTAGTTAGGAGATCAACAAATGAGCCTCTCAGTATTGAAAAGGAGGACACAACCCCACAGACAATAGAGAAGGTCAAGGCCATTGTGTAAGGGAACAACGGGGAGGATAGAAAAGGGGGTATTACTGTCATAATTTGAATCAAAATGAAGGTCGAGTGTACAGCAGGACCATTAGGCTGCTTTGTGGTGGGAATTTCTATTGGAATAATTTGTATTGTTGAGGCGACTTCAGGTCTCAAAGCGACACATTCAAAACCTGAAAAGGATAAATTGTAAAATTGCTCATTATTAACCATAATATTTGAGATTTTAAATAACATAAAAATCAGATCGGGGGCACCGCCGGATGGCTGGATGGAACTAACGCAACCACCTGTTCTTTCTAATTGGCAACGTCAAGATATCGTGTCTTTGCAAGGCACCTGGCTGTGAAGGGCTATTAAAGGTAAGTGGTGGCGGCTGGCAGCGCATATGACAAAGCCAGCGACCAGAGAAGGGCTTCAGGATTCTCCACACCTCTTTTGGTCTCCATGGAAACAAGGACAGAAACGTTCAAGCGCAAGGGAGCTGCGAATAGACCATCACGAGGGAAAGAGAAAAACATGCGTCCCGCTATTGGAATTTCACAGACCCCGGTTCAGACGTTTTTCGCACGGTGTTGTTTATATGCTACAAATTCAGAGACTTAAACCATGTCAGTGTGCGCCTGAATCCTCCTTTCGCTGTTTGTCTTGTGTATTTCTGATTTAAAAAAAAAAAAAAGAACATGCCTATAGATAGACAGTAAATACATCAGACATAACAGCGTCTGGTTTATTAACTACTTTAAGGCTGTGCTGCCAGTCATTTTAATCCATTTTTAAGCTCACGCAGACTCCTTTTAGAAGGACGCGCCACATTATCGCCTGTTCAACCACATTCTGGCCTCGGCTGAGAAAATAAAACAGATTTTTCTTTGAGCACAAAAACCAGATACACACACAGGCTGTGCTTTTAACCGCTACGGTTCCCATAAAGAAACTGTTATGCTTCCACGAAGAGCATACGTAAACTGTTCCAAACATACTAAGACAGTGTTTGTTAAACTTTGAAGTCATAAAAGTGGGAAATGGCTTTTGCTGTCAAGCACATGCAAACACTGGCTGCACTGTGGCTGCCAAGCGCCCGGCCTTGGCACTAAATGAAAATGCTCGGATTTTCATCTCTCTTTTTTTAACAACATATAGCACATCATTTAGTTCAAACGGAGCTAATTTATTCAGCTTCGTTTGGTGTAGCCATATGCTGCTGCTGTTGTAGACGCGAGCAGCGGCGAATGTTTTGCAAAGGGAACAGATGATAAAGTATCAGTGGCTGACCCAGACAGACGAGGTGAGCGAATGAGACAGGGGCACAGACAGAACGAGAGAGAGAGAGAGGGGGAGAAAGCGAGCGAGGTCTTTCCTTATCAACAGCAGGAAACACCGTCCTCTCTGTTTGACCCCGTAGCATGCTATTTGCCGTGCTTTGTAACCATCAGCGAAACAACGGCAGGAACAGCCTCGGTGGAGACACTTTTTTTTTTTTTTTTTTTACTATCATATACATTCAGTCACAACCATGTGCACACTCTGGGGGCCTTGTTAGACTGTGCTTGCAGGCAGGTTCCAGATGCCACATGCTGGGCTGAGTGGCTGCTGGCTGTGCAAAAGAGGAAATAGTCATAGGAGTCGGCACAACACCCACATTTCCACTACAGTATTCGTCAAGCGCCGACAAGCTCGTATGCCCATCGTGATGCCCAGACACGCAAAAGATAAAATATCTGTCTGCTTTACATTCTCTCTCCAACCCCTTACCTCGTCTTCTACCTCTCTCTCTGTCTCTCTCTTCTGTCTCTATCCTAGGCTGCCCAGTGATCTGGCTTGTCAGCAGCCAGAGAATGATGGGAGCTTTGATGTCGAAGCAGTGTGTCTGGGTTGTGTGTGTTTGTGTGTTACTCGGCTTCCTAGTCAAAAATTCTACCCTCCTTCAGGTTTTCACAGCTCCTTCCCATCACTCTGAGGCAGCTGCGAGAAAAGAAACAGACTGACAGTGAGGGAGGAAACAGAAGAGAGAAGAATAAAGAAAGGAGATGGCGAGAGAGAAAAAAGCAAGAGGAGAGAGAGAGAGAGAGTGGTACAGCGGGAGGAAGCGAGTGTGAGGAGAAAAGGAGGTCAGACAGTGGATAATGTTTTATTGCACTGAGAGTGTGAACCCCTGAAGGTGGAAGGTTCTGCTTTTGGTTTGAGAGGGAGGAAAAAAAAACGGATGGGTGGGTTGGTATTGATCGTGGGCACAGTGCACATGTGGCATGAAGATTTTTTTCTTAAAAATCGATCATTTCAAGGACTTCTACCAAAAGCTACCGTAGGCAGATGCGTGGAAAAGGCATTAAAGAAAGACAAGTATAAATGTTCTAAGCTCATCCTTACAAGAGAAACACAGGCGACTGCACACGCTTCAAACTAAATAAAATAATCAAGCCGAAAGTCGAGCTTCACACTGGAGTCAACCCCTCTCTCTTTAAGTTCTCCGGTCACCACATCTTACACCCAATTTTTTTCTTAATGTTGCTCTTCATACTGTCCCACCTGATCTGATCTGGAAACTCCTGGGACTGGCCAGAGTCTCCCATCATGAGCTACATTTTTTTAAAGCCTGAAAACAGAGCTGAGAGGAGGGAAAGAAGTCTCGATCTTCTCTCAGACCACTTGAGTTACAATAAGCTGAAAATCTATTATGACATTTTTTTACCTAAAAGTGTCAGACAAGTATTGCCTAGCAGCTATAAAATCCCTCTCTGGGCATTGATTAAACCCCTAAAAACTAATTTCTGTCAATCAAAGTTAACATGAAAATAACCCCTTCCTGCCTTAAAACGGGTCAGATGTAACTCTACACCATTTCGGCCACTTGAATGTGCAGATCTATGAAGTTCCCATCTTCCTACACTTGCTGCAGCTCGAGCACATCAGCTCACCTATAACGACTCTGCATTACACAATGCTGAGTTGTAATGCTGCAGTAATTCAGCCATATTTGTTCATTCTGAAGAAACACTAATGAAACTGAAAGCCCCACCCTGCAAGATGACAGGATTGGTTCTTTAGGTTTGTTACACATGAACAGAAACAGAAATCCATGTTTTCAAGGATGTCATCAGTACGCTGCAGCTTCACTGTAGAAATGCTCAGCAGTGGTGTTGACGGATTATTTCACTCATAATGTGTCTTCCAGCATGTAAAAAACACCATATGGTCATGTTACAAAGAAACTTGATTTTCACCAGAGGGGGCCTTTAAAGATATCAACAACATCCCAAGAATATGCAATTGTTTTTCAGTCCTTGGAACCGCAAGCTGCCGTCACAAGTCTCGGTTTTTCCTCAGGCAGATAAATTGAAGCTTTCAGAAGTGTTGAAAGACAAGTCAAAAGAGCCCAGGAGAATTGTGGAATTACCAATCTATTTCGTTACATTTTCTGTCAGACAAACCACTGTTGGGTTTGGCCTTTTCACTCACTCGCTGCATGATTCTTTTCATTCGCTCCGCCACTCGCGCTAACGCACGCTCACCCTTTAATAATCTCTCTCAGAAATGCTGAATTTGTGCGGTGCCTTTTTGAACAGCACACTTTAATGCAGATTATCAGCAGCCTGACAGCTCCAATTAGCTGGTATTGTAAGGTAAAGTCCCGCTGTAGAACAGATCATTCCCCCTCTCCAATCTCATCCCTGATGACACTGGAGAAAATCCCTTCAGAATTACACATGAAACACTGCTCAGCTGGATAATCTAACTACAAAGTTATATGGGTATTGCGTCCGAGAGAGCCACCAAAAAGGGCAACTCGTGGTCTTGGCCTCGAATGTCTCGGACGTTTCTCTTTTTTTTTCCATGTTTCTCTGCTGTGATTTATCATTTATTTGCTACTGCTGATTCTGAAAGTGGAGCAGAAGTCACGTTAACTTCATTTCCTCCTGTCTACCACACTGTCGGCCACATCTCTCCACCTCTCAGCACATTACACAGTCACAGGCCTATGTAGAATCAATACTAATGCTGTCTTTATCTTATTCTAAATGTGACTGGGCGGGTAAAGCAGACAATTAGCTGCCAGTTTCAGTTAGGAAATAGTATTTTCTCTTTAATGCATTGGAAGTTCTAGTAGACAGCCTCGCGGAGGACCATTATTACAATGATATTAATCGGTAAACTATCTGGGTGGTGCTGAATTGAATACAAGCTTCCAGCCTCTGCATCCTCGTAGCACATAGAAATGTAGAGGAGATCACCTGACGGATATGTGAATAATTAAAGTTTGCAGTCTTTCCGGACATGCTTTTTGGGTAAGTAACACATTTTTAACATTTTTTGCCATCTGGACGAGTGAAGTAGGGCACACGGGGAACCCTGGAGACGCTTCAGTTGCTCAAGAGGATGCTTTAAACTTCATGTCTGACATACAAGGTTGTAGTTAAGCACATTAAATCAAGTCCACGGTTAGTTCAGGACTTCGCTTATAGTCAAGTAAAAGCGACTATAGATGACAGGTGTGATAGCAATCATCCTACACTGCATGTCACACTGTGCGAGATGGGGCTAATAACGTCTTCGACGCAATCTGTGTCAGACTTTGCAATGTGAAGACACGCCAGATGGTGAAATGAGTAAATCACGCTGCACAAGGTAAGTAAAAAAAAAAAACTAAACGAATGCAAGCAGACATGTGATTAATTCACATCATGAATTTGCTTCTCTCTTGGCTTTGAGAACATATTATAAACAAGCTTTGGCCACAGCGTTGACACTTCTATGCATCCAGAAAGCTCAAAAGAGGACGTTTGCAGCCAAGGAAAAGAAGGCAACATTATGCAAACTCTCTGGTGTGTTCTGCAGTCTTTTCATGTTGCACTTTAGTGGGATGGTTTTCAAAGGGTCTTAAGAGTAGCCAAATTATGGGATTTTGGTTTGAAATTTCTAAGAAGGGCAATTTTTAGTCACTGAAGTGCCAAATCAAGTCACGCAGACTTGTTTCATGCACTGTTCAGTACAATCTAAGAGCACCATTCTTGACTGACAACCTTAGATTTCACTTTTATAAACAAACTGAGTCCTCTTTCAACATCAGGCTCAAACTGTTTGATCATTTTTAATTCTGCTTATTCAGAGTCAGGCTTATAGCTTTACTTGCAAACAAAACAGGATCTGCCTGCAATTCCGAGTGACAATGCCCACACATGTTTGCTGTCTGGCTGACTGTACCGCTGAAAATCCCACCTAATCACACCTTTATTCATCTCATCTCAAACCGCCTCATCCACGTCCTTCTACTCTTGAGTAAGGTGTTGCAAAACCGGACTGCTGTACATTTTATTCATTTTTGAGGATATGGGACTTTGCTAAGGTCAGAATCAGTGTCATAAGAGGAATACAAAGCATAAGTGATATTTTGGATACAAAGAGAAGTTCTGTTTCAAGTAAAGGTGGCGGGGAAAGACCTTGTGAGAAATATTAGAGACCCGTGCCTTCTTAATGCACTGCCTTTGCTGCAGAATATTAAAGCAGTCTCAAGGAGACTGTTGCACTGTGGTCACAGATCAAAACACAATTATATGTTTCAGATGACTCAAGGGTGTTTGAGCCTTAAGTAAGTGATCCTGGATTACATGTTTACATTACATTCAGCCCAGGATGATGTTAATTATGAGAGACAAAGGCTTTGGAGACAGATGCATTTCTCTGCAGAGGAAAACTGCAATTTTATCTCTGGCTCGCAGTTGCACTTTCTATCTCCTCCTTTGTCTCTGTGCCTTTTACATGGCTCTGTAATAAAGAAACATAGTGAGACACACAAGCCCTGGTGAATAACATAAATCACAGCCATAGGTCTCTCCAGAACCACTCAATTCATCTCTGTCTTGTCCAGTGAGGAGGATGTCTCCATTGTTTAATGACACTGAGGGAGGAAATGGTTTCTTTTTGTTCCCTTACAACTCCATTACTGTGTATGGGTGTGCGGTACTGTACTGAGCTGACAAGACTACATCATTTAGTCATTTTGACTCAATTTTTTTATTATTTTTTTTCCATTTTTTTTGGCACCGATCTCGTCTTCCCACTCGCTTTTATATAACACCCTCCTCTGCGACTGTATTAAAGAAGGCAGTGATTTTTAGAAAGACATTTTATATTTAATGTGACATGATTCAGGTACATATATTGTAGTCGTCATCATCTCTACGCAAAATATCGCTCAATACGTGGCTTCCCTCTCGATTTCAGTGTTGACATTTGCCAGGTCCATCTATCTTCCTCTTTGCATTGTTTTTCTGTTGTTCATGCAGGTAATATTCAACAGAGGGGATGCCCACTGTGTTAGACCGGCTTTCCCTGAATACTTCAGTTGCGCTGGGTAATTGATGATGGATGAAGCAATCATAAAAAGTCCCCAGCTGGTAAATTACGACTTGGCTTATTCTCTGTGGGTAAACTAGGCCATTTGGGATGAGCTATAACTATGAAAGCATACTGGTCTGTGCTGGGCCAGACAGCCGGGAGATTTCAGCAGTGATTTATTCATGACACAAGTGGGTGAAGACTAAGCCTTCCTCTCTCCTCCCTGCTTCCTCTTTGCCCAGCCGTCACATCATCCCCACATCCTCTGCCATATCCCACCATGGTGCCCACATTCACCCTCCCTCCCTCCTTTCATTGTCTACCTACTCATATTAATCACATGAAATCACTGAGGGTTAGGGGAAATTCATTTTCACTCTCTCTGCATGTACTGAATATGTATGGAGACATATTAATGTGAGCAGGAACTACTCTAAGTGCATGATCACATTAAATTGTTGGATTTAAAATGTTATAAATTAAAATGTTTATATTCAAAACTAAGTTTGTGAGGCACAAATTACATTTAGGACAATAAATGTTAAATAAAAATGTGGGAAATGTTGTACTTATTCACTTTTTTTTGCCTAAGAATTGTGTTGAGAGGACTGACAACACTCACAATCACTCAGTCTTAGCCAAGTTTTAGTTGCTGGTAACTTTTTTAACTTAAAAAACAATCAGTCCGCACATCAGACGTGTGAAAAACAGGAATGCATCACGCGATTATATTGTCAGTTTGCAAACAAATCATCTGCAAGAAAACTTACAACACTGAAACTTACAAACCTTTTTGCTTTGTTATTCCTTTAAAATAGGAAGCACGGTCAATTTCACAAGCTCAATAATGTATAACTTTGGTGTTTGATGTGACAGCTCAAGATAGAATGAACTCTGCATCACCTCTTATAAGATGGCCATGTTGTTGCCCAGGTCATTCCATTGACAAACAAATGCACACACATGCATGCACACACGTACAGAGGTCCAAAGGGTATCTCATTAGCAAACTCTCACCCTCACAGCTGGAGGTTGTCACATTGTGTGTGCTGTCAGTGACCACAGGGCAGGAGAAAACCCTGTCACTGTAAAAAAAATAAAACAACCCTTGAACTAGTGGCCTTCTGCATGCTCAGGGGTGTTCTATAACATGCACACACAATATATATAAAACCCAATATTTGTGAAAATCGCACGCTATCCATGTACAACTCCCACATGCCTCATCTGAGCCTCAGGCGATACTTTCGTGCCTCAGCTTATTGCAAGCCCAGTAAACAGTTCAGTTCCTGCTTGTGCATGTGTGTGTGAGAGTGTGTGTGTGTGTGTGTGTGTGTGTGTACAACGACAGCAACTGTGCCTAGAAGGCACTTTGCACTGGGACCATGATCAATGCTCAGTTTCAAAATCCATAATTTCCACTCTGTTTCAGGTAACCACATATTCTTAAATGGAGAAAATTGAGCTTTTAAAAAAGACTGTGTCATGTCGTGCTGTCAAGGAAAACCAGGCTTTTCAAGCTTTTTTTTTTTTTTTTTACGATTGTCAACCTTCACAGACATTCGTGCGCAGCAACAATGATTTAAAGCCATCTCTCCATCAAGGATGTTAATGTCAAGAATCACTCCAGGAAGCACTTATCACCTTCAATTAATTCACCGTCTAAGCCTCGTGCTGTCAGGTGATTACAAAAATGTGCCGGTGACAACACCTTCGTTCTGTGTTCAGCCTTACTGAGATGCAAAACAAGTGACGGCCGGGGGGGGGAAATGTAAGTGAAAGCTGGCCCAAGGGCATGCAGCATTTTCGTTTAATGGGCTATTACAAACAGCAATAACATCTTTGGAGGTTTGTTGTTGAGAAAGGCAAGTGTTTTGGAAAATGACAAAGCACATATAACCTCTGCGGGCTTCTTATTATAGTCACTAGAGGGGGGAACGGATGGTGGATTTAAGAGGATGCAGTGAGAGGTACACTGAAGGTTTTCAACATGGTAATAAAGACAAACATTGTCTGATGGTTAATGACTTCAGTTTGCTTGTAGCAGCAATAGACAAAGTAACTGCCTTGGGAAAAGTCGTGCAAATGGAGGGGCCGGATAAATAGGAAGCAGACGGGCACCTTTTAGCCCATCCCTCAGGAGCATGGAATATGATCGAATCAAAACCACATTGGCCTGTCCTGCTCAGAAATTGAGTTATCAATATCAAGCGAATTCCATCCGTCTGGCTCCTCTGCTCTGTAGCTGTGAGAGGAACGGAGCTGGAGAACAGGCGAGGTGAACACTTTCCTTGTTCCACTGAAACCTGACAAATGTCACAGTTTTACTACAGCAGAGAGGAGACGATTTCTTGAGTTACATAATCGCGTGGCAGAGAAAACTCGACGGCGCCGTCACTGTCAGTGAAGCCCCTGGGAATGCGGATCTCCTGCACGCCTGTAGGGGTTTATATTAGGTGCATTCACTTGCATACATTCTCATCCACGTCTCCTACAGCTCCTCTCCTCCCATTTCTGCCCTTTACCTAACATCTCACAATGCCCTTTGGTTTCACCTGCTGTGATTCTCTACGCTTCGCTCTCTTTTAAAGATGTGAGTCTCCCAGTTCTCTCCTGCCTTCCATCCATCATCTTCCTCCACCTTCTGTCTCCGTACCTACTCGTTCTTTCCGATTCACTTCCCCGCTGCTATTGTTCCCCTCTGGCTCAGGTGGTGTTGCCTTGGGGCTCACATTATGATTCCGTCATCCCTGAACTGAAATCTAAAAATGGGAGCGTTTAACATGGTCTTCGCAGCCGGTGTACCTCCGTCCACCCCCGCGCCTCGTCTCTGTTCTGTTTCAGGAGCTCACAGGTAGGGTTGCCCCTGCAGAAAGCCCCCAGACAGCCTGGGAAAACCCAGAAAAACCATGAATAAGGGAAGCGTAGCATCGTGGAACCCCTGCTGAAGGCTGATGGAAATCCCACTGTTCATGCAAAATTTGATATGCACTCGAGAGTAATAATGGCTTGTTAACGAATGTTTCATTGATCCTCAAAAAGGCAATTTTCTTCTCCCAGCAGGACAGGTGGTTGACAAGAGGCCCAGAACAATGGCTCGCTATTTTAGGGAAATGGAACCTTTTAAGGCAACCTTTTTACCACACTATGAGGCCATTTGTAAATTTTAACAAATC
>NW_007577923.1:600733-672449 GCF_000690725.1 Stegastes partitus
GTGTTTATACTCACAGCACTTGTTTAGGGTTTAGAAAAAGATAGCGGTCTTGATTTGATATCAATAAACATAACAGTGACTTGAAGGAAAGCACAAGTTCTAGCTTCAAAAACAGGTAAATGAAATCTCTCAATCATTCCTTAACCTCAACGTAAGTGTGATTGCTGCCCTAGTCTGAGCACAGACAGGACTCAGGAGTGAAGCTGTCTGTTCCAAACATCTGATCCCAAACTAATGTTCATGCAAGGACGCTACACTTTTCTCCTATTGTAAAATGTTCCCATTTATGTCCATCAAATAGCAGTCAAATATACATATAACTTCTATGTGCCAGTACGGTCTGAAACATGCAAATAAAGATACTAACACTAGACGACGAAAGCCATGACTGAATCGCAGAAAAGAGAGACACTGCTTTGCCTCTCGTCCCTCCAGGATCTCACCTGGTTTTCCGGCAGCAGCTTAACACGAATAGCGCTAAACTGGCAATCTGCTCGACATTTCAAAAACACGGTCCTCAGTTCTGTGGCTATCTGTCAGACATTTTGAATTTCAGAGGAAGCCAGATCCTGCCGTTAAGTGCATCTTCAAGCTGAGAGCCAGCGAAAGGGTCTTAACACATGGCAGCTCGAAGAGAGTCTGCAGCTATCGCCTCGCACGGTTCATTTTTCATTTCGATTTTTATTCACGGGCAAGCTTTCATTTTTCATCCCATGGAGGAAGCAGGGGTGAGCCATCTGGCTTGGCTCCACTGTGGATGTATTCCTGATCCCAGAATACATCATCTGATTTAAATAAACAACACCTGAGAGCCAAAAAGGGACAGTGAGCGATACAAACCTGCTTTTCTACTCTCCGGTTATTTGTGGTTAATAAGTTCTTTCAGCTACGAACAGCGGTGGGGTTTCTCTTTTTTTTTTCTTTTCTCAGTGGCACCATTCAGGCCCCCGGTGGAGCCGCTGTTCTGATATCTGGAACTAAAATCTGGACTGTTTGCACCCACGGCAACTTGGTATTTATTGTGAAAAAACAATCAGCCTGCACATCAAACATGTGAAAAACAGGAATGCGTCACGTGATAAGACGTCTTTCCTGTGGGAACCAGTGTGGGAATAGTGTGATCTTTGTCAATTGTCATCCGCTGCATCATGACTGAAGCCTTATTAACAACTCATACATCAGTTTCCATGGCGCTAATGTTTTGCGAAGAACAATTAACATCCAAGTGCATCTGTGACTCAGTCCTTTTTACATGCGGGGCTATAAATAAACCGGCGATTTTAATCTGTTTGCATACGGTGCTTTTTGTCGACCACAGAGAAGCCGCTGATGTTAAATAACTGAGAAACAAGGTGCTGCGGTCACAACGGGGTCGGCAGACAACGCGGTGAGCATAAACCGCTGTTATTGCTTTCGGTACGGAACAAAAGCTTTTGTTATCCTGCTCTGTTGCTTTTAACGGTTGCCATGGCGACAGCGGGCCAGGAGAGGCTTAAGGAGGATCCCGAACTTGATAGAAGGGGGTTTCTGAACCTGACAGTGAATTTCTCCATCTCACTGTCTTTCTTTCTTTTCTTTTCTCTTCTTCTCCCTTGTTTTCCGTTACTGTGGAGTCTTTTGAAGAAGAGGAGGAAAAGAAAAAAAAAAGAGGAGAAGAGGAATAGAAAGAACACAACAGAGAAAGAGAGAGATGTAAAGAGCCTTCCGGACGGAGCTGTGGGAAACGGAAGAGGCTCCGGGGTTCATGCAACGACGACTGCCAGCAAAGGAAAATACCAGTAGAGTGGATATGAGAACGCACATTATTACAATGGTGACGTCTCAGAGCAGCTGCAGTCTGGGTCACGAAGCAGCCCAGGTTGAAAAAAAAAATGCCCTTTTTACATTCAAATTTTGTGGCTATGCAGTGATTCTATTGTGTTTTGCTCGCCCAAAATCATATTCAGCACTCCATGTTCAGACTGGGTCCTGGCTCCTTTTTTAATTACACACACGTTTTCACATGTGTTTAATAAGAAGCATTGTGATTACAGCCCAACGCCGGCTCTGGCTGAGTCTTACAGAGAGAGAAACTCTTTTTAAATTGCGCTGAGCTCTCTCTGGTATTGATTCATTCTCGCCGACAGGCTTTTTTAAAAAAAAAAAAAAAAAACGAACCAAGGCATTTCTTCAAATTACTTGCTTTTGTTGATGGAGGAGAGGAAGAGAGAGGTGTGCGGAGGGATGGACGGATAGAGCGAAGAGCGTTGAGCCCTTGTTAGGCCTTTTTGTTGATTAGGTCTGGTTCAACAGCCTTGTTAGCTGACCAAGGCTGCTCCATCTCTATCTGTGCTCTGTGTGTGCGGTTGTGTTTCTGTTTGCGTGTACTACACTTGTATTCAAACTAAAGCCTGCTTGAGCGGATAAAAGCATGTTTTTCTGTCTGACAGCAGCAGCTGTGTCAGGTTCGCACCCAAAGAAAGCTGACTTATGATTAAACCGGCGAGCCATCAGCTGATCAGTCAAATAACTACACTGTAAAAAAATAAAGGTTTGAAAACTGGTCTTATTGTTATGTTATATATGTTCTTTTACAGATAGTCCATGTTTTGTTAAATTACAGATAACTCTCAGACAAAAAGTTGTCATTTAAACTATATAAAAACAGGCTAAACTGTACATAATGTTCACATCAAAAATCTGTATTTTTACAAAAACTACTTTGTTCTCTTATGTTGTTTGATTTTTTTTTTACTGTAGTTACATTAGTACAAAATACCACTGTGTTTTTACAGATATTGGCCATTTTTAAAGAAAGATTATATTGAAAAATGTAAAGAAAATGTAATGTTACTTTACATATTTTCCCTGTATTGTGAAATTCCTACATTATGTTGCTGAATTAATTTCAAATTTTGCATGAGCATTGTGATGTATGAATATCTAGTAAAGCCAAAGGAAAAAGGTAATAATTTGCATGCTGACTGTAAAAAAAACAAAAAAACTTTAAAACAACAGATCAAACTGTACTTAATGTCCACATAAAAAAAATCTATACTTCAATAAATAGTAATTATTTCTTGCACAATGTGTGTTCCTACAACTACACTGTTTATACCATATATTTAAAATTGCCAAATGCAGCTCTGTTTTAGGTATTTGCAGTTATTTCCAACATTTAAGTAAAAAAAAAAAGTAAAGCACACTACCCCCTAGGACCAGGTTGTGCTTTACGAGTTTGGCAACTGAAGCTTAATCACATTCACAAGGACACAAATGTTTATAGTTGTTCCAAAAGGCCGTACTTGAAGTTTGTAGTGGGAAGTTGGCGACGATAGAAAGGATCAAGGCACAATAACTGTTTAGACACGGGAATGACGGCACACTTTCTGGCCCTCTCTCCTCAAGGATATTTGTAAATCGTTCTATAAAGCACAGAAACATAAAAAGAAAGGGACTAAACTCAAGTCTCGCTAACTTCCGTAACCGTATACACCTGTTTCTTCACCGGTTGAAGTGGGAGCGAATGTTTTGGTTTTCCAAAAAGCTTGAAATTGTCAGACAAGCCCCCACCTGTTCCGACATCACAGGAGTGTGTGGGTAGAGCTTCTGAAGCAGTTTCACCAACCAACAAGCCACTTCTGATGTAGCATACTGGCCTCTTAAACCCCCCCTGCAGCCATTTTGGAGATCAAGGGAAAGCTTCAGAGCGACTGAGTGACAGAGAAAGAAACACTCCTCCTTCACACCTCCTTCCTTTCCATCTTCCCCTCCGTCACTCCCCAGCTCACACCTCACACTCTCACTTCCCTGTCTTCCGCCGGCCTTTGCGGCCCTCTCCGTTTCACCTCTTCCACATCCCTCTCTCTCCCCTGGCTCCTCTCCTTCTTTCCTTCTTTTTTCACCTCATCCTTTTCTCCCTGCCCTCCCTCGGTGGGAAGAGAGTGGAGCAGAGACAGTGCATCTGAGAGTGATGGAGCTCTGACAGGCTGATCCCTCTGCCCTCTCCCCAGGGCGTGCAGCTGTGCCCTGGCTCCGCGACGCCTACCTACCCGAACACACATCCACACAGAGTCGACGGCAGGAATACACACACACCTACACACATGCATGCATACATTTATAGAGCTACCGAGGGAGCACACATGTGCACTTACACCTCCACACTCCCAACTAATACAGCACATGTGCATGTGTGTGTGTGCAGCTTTATATAAGTCATCACATTTCTGTGCTGCACCGGGGATGCGCTGCAGAAACAAGGAATGCCAAGGAGGAGGTGATGTGATGAGTAATCCTGGGGTTACAGGTTTTTATTGACCTGATATGAAAATCATTGTTCAGGTTCAACCGATTTTTTTTGGTGTGTTTTTTTTTGTGTGTGTTTGCTACTAGAGAAGCTTGCAGAAAAAGCTTGGCATCATGTCCAAAAAGTTTTGTCGAGTTAAAAATGATTCGACAGTCAGTCTTAACCAGTTTTTTATAGATTATTTTGGCATTTAACCATGTTTTATACACATAAGGGAATCGTGTGTAGTGGAACAGAGCTGCACCACGTGATCATTTTCATGAGTAATCTAACCTTAAGTAATCATTTCTGAAATTTCTAATGACAGTAAAAAATATCTATCATAGTTCTTCACAGTTCAAGATGACATTTGTAGGGTTTATTTTCCCAAACACTCCAAAATCCAACAATAATTGGTCAAAAGCACAAAGATAAAAAGCAAAAACAGCAAATCTTAACATCCGAGCAGTCGGAACATAAGAATCTTTGGCATGTTGGTCGTAGACGACTTAAAGATTAAATCACTTCTCAAAATTTTCATCACCTCAGCTCTATTTACTGTAACAAGACAGGAAGCATTCCCTGTATTTGTGTGTAAATTTCCCCACGAACTGTCTCCCAAATGGTCCATGAAGTACAACCTTCCCCTCTTTAAGGATTCGATCCGTGCCAAGTCCATTAGTGTAATCTGAAAAACAAAAGCAGCACTTCGTTTGCTTTTTCTCCCTCTCTCTCTCCACACACACACACGCTTCACATCTTCCATCAGCACATTCACCAGTGCCCTGCTGTTATCTGGGGGATGTGATGTGCCATTTCTCTTTGAAGGCACTGTCACAGAACGGCTTATTTCACCAGTCCTCCAGACGCGGGGCTCTCCGTCTCTGGCAGGGTTTTTCCATCCAAAGACAAAGAACAGAGCTGCCCGGGCCTCGCTGCCTGGCTGACTGGCTGTCTCATTAGGAACAAGACAACAGAGGCAACACAAAAGAGAGATGTATGCCGTCCAGTGAAAAGTGGAAGGATGGAGAAAGTGAGCTAAAGTCATCACTCTTTATTTCGTTTTTTTTTTGTTTTTCTGTGGTCATTGTGGCTGCCGATTTATCTACATTACAGTGAAAGATTTTACATTAAAAGTTCAGCCGGCTGGTTTTGTGCAGCCCCCGAAAAATACAGCAACAGCGTGAGCTCACTTGTAGTTGTGTTAGGAGTGGGAGATATACAGCGAGGATACACCGACTGGAGAAATATGATCAACAACAGCGGCTTGCTTGTGACAGAATTCCAGTGTTTCCAGTGATGCCACGTTTCTCAGGTGTCTCCATCCGTCTGTGTTTGACAGAAACGGCTCTGCTTAGGGTTTTCCGACAGAAACGCCGTCGCTCCTTACACAATCCTCAAGAAGTGTAAACATACAGTACATCTTGCAGTTAAGGACGGTTTATTTTGGGAAGGTATAAACCCAGTAAAGCTATGGTGTTTCTAAAGCATTTCAGCGCGACCATCTCTTATATAACGTTATGTTTACTTTGCCGAGGAGACTTACAGTATTTGGGAAAGCTGTTGATGTGGGCAAACCGTACTTTTGTTTTAATTCATAGCCTTCCCATCATCTCAGTTTTAATTTCATTTAAGTTTTTTTTTGTAATCTGCACACTAGTTTACTCTGCTCTTCACTGGATATAAGCTATTGCACATAAAGAACCGTTATGCAACTCATACATCAGGGTAAATAAAATGTATTTCCCATATTCTAGACATATCTTTAAGATAGTAGGTTACATTATATTGAACTGAGTTGTTAGGATTCTATAAGGGAGACACTTCTATATTACTCCTTTTTTTTTTTATCTTGCAGGCACATTTTTCTTCCTTGTTTTTTGCTCTTTTTCATGCATGGATGCTGTCCATGTGCATTATAAGCAGCTGCAGTCACTACACTGAAACTCCACCGCAAACCAGATAACCACCGTCGTCGAGGGTGCACATGCCCGCTCAAACCCACACACATGCTCAAATATTATTTTATTAAAGGGGGTTTCACTTGACCCAGCGGCAGCTTCTGTGGGGTGAGAATGTATGCAACTGAATTCCTATTAAAGCTGCGCGTCTGTGTGTGTGTGTGTGTGTGTCTGTGTGTGTGTGAGTGTGTGTGTGTTATGTAAACCTCATTATCTCTATCACTACATCAAATTCTTATCATTAAGCCTCTCTGAGATCATAGAGCATTTGGAAGAACTTCAAAGTGGTACACAAACGCGTTGACGAATGTACACACACCAGACATGCTACACTTACCCAGAAATGCACACACACACACACACACACACAATGATAGGCCCAAACAATCACAAACTGACACACGCAACGCTGTGATTGGTGTTGATTTACGACCCCTGTCATAATCAGGATAAGTCTGGGACCTTGAGTCAAAAGATATTTGATTGTATCCTTGAGCTTCACCCATCACAGCAGCTGCCTCATGAAAAATATATTTCTGTTCTGGCCACCAAGTTCACCAGTCCACCCCCTCTTCTCTCCTCTCTCCTCTCTCTCTCTCTCCCCAGCCTGCTCTCACCCTCGACATCTTTCTCTCAGAACAGAAACTAGTTGCCATGACTACAATCATTAACACATCTGGCATGGTTGTCTGGCACGCACATGCGCACACGGCGAAACGCAGACACACATGGGCGCACGTTTGCGCATGTTCCCACGCAGCAAACAAACATCATACATATGTAAAAAAAAAAAAAAAGGAAAAGAAAACATTAATATGCATCATGTTGCTGTTTTCAGCTTCATGGCTGCAGTCTGGAGCTTGTGTGAGAGAGATAACGGATGGAGGCTTGTTGGGGGGGAGAAAAAAAAAATACAACAACGGAGAACTTTGGGCCTCGGTTATAATCCTATTGGTGAATTTAACCCAACCTCCTTTATCTTAATCCGTTTGGGAAATGGAGTTGGAGATGGAGAAGCTTTACAAAATTGGTGTATTTTAATGTTCTGCCTAAAAACTTCCATTCAAATGTTATTGTCTCACTCATAGTGGATTTGACATCGATGCTAAAAGGTTTCATAATCTGATAATGTCATACTGGATGATATGATTGAGAGTTTGAATTACTGGCCCTCTTGCCAGCTATAAAGTCTTACTGGCAGGTGTGCTGAATAAAGACAGTAGATAGAAGACGGATGTAGCTTCTGCACCTGAAAAGTGAAGCCAATGCAAAAGTGACTTAAAGCTGCATTACTACTTATGTCCAGCAGAGGGCAACTCCTCTAATTGTAAAAAGAGGTCTGATTGTATAAAAGCCTATAAGAAAATGGCCAATTTCTTACTTGATTTCTTATCTCAGTGATAATTTTTCTAAGAAATGTGTTGTCTCAGTTACGAGTTTCAAGCCGTCTTTTGTACAACATGGTGTTTATTTGATAAATTATGGTGCCATTTAGAGCAAAATTAGCAATTACACTGGGTATGTTTGAGGCTGTTGCTATATTGTGATTGACAAGCTGCTACTGACATGTTTTGTTTCAAAACAACCCAATGGCTATGATCAAATTTCAGACTAAAGGCCCACAAACCAATAGGAGACATCACTATTTCTTCATTTACACTTGGATCGTAAACTAAGCAAAAAATCTACACACCATCAGTCACTTCTATTCACTTTATAAATGACATTTCACTCCCCAGACGTTCCTCTGCAAAGGTTCTTGGAACCAACATGTATTTGAATAAACCTATATTTTGGTTACATAACGTCAAAGAAATCGCCATTCTGAAATATACCCACTGAAGGTATTTTTCTACACACACAACTATTCATACTGGCACTTTCTTTTTATCAGTTCTTAAGGTCTAGTTTGCTCAGACACCACATACCACGAAATGCGTGACATTCCACTTTGTCAACAACCATCAATAGTTTCAGCATCTTGCCATCGAAGAACCAGACTGACAGCGTTAGCACTGAGGCTGGCACAGATCACAGCAGCTATAAATGATTTCATTGGAAACACAGAACAGAGATTCACTCACTATAAAATGTAATCACAGTCTGCTGTATCTGTGCTTCTCTCTCTCATACCCCGGTCTTCCCCACGCTCCAAATCCCTGATCTCAAGGGCCACCTCCAATGCAGCTCTACCTCCAAATGATCTGGAACGTACTCTTTGTGGGTATGTTTCGCCAAAGTGTGTATTTCGTGAGACTGTTTGCGTGTGATCATCAGTGGCTTTCCCCGGCAAAACACATTTATCATGGGCTGGCCACATTGTCACAACAGCATGGGAGGCAGAAACGTTCCCACAAAGAGAAGCGCTCAAGGTGTTTAACTGTGAGCCACAAGCGGAGGATCACATATAGGCTCGCACAAACACACAAACCAGCATTCCACTTCATGAGTCAAAACATGTTTCAGTGGGGAACACCTTCAATTAAACGCCGTAATAACGACTTCTGAGGAACACAACAGGACGGCTATGCATTTAACGTACAGTGCACGGATCTCAGACTCACAGGATCAGCTGTGAAGGAGTTTGATTGTACAACAGACGCCTGTGCGGTGCGTTATGTTGCCCCCACCCTAACCCCCCGAGGACATCCCCCTTGCTTTCCATTATACACACTCTCTCTCCACTTTACATACCATTGCTTCCCCCCCCCTCCCCCCCATCACCGAAGTCATTCACAGCAAAACAACCAGACCGACCAGTTGCAACATCAGGACTATAATGACTGGTGACTGACAGGCGGCTTTTCAGTTGTCTCCGGTAGCATTCCGGGTGAGGCTAAACAAATATTTCTCCAGCGTGTCAGAGCCACAAACACAGGAGAGATAAAATCTGAGCGCACTTGACAGCAAAAATCTGTAAAAACAACCAGCTGAACAGTGTGTGCTTTGATTATATTGGCTCTTATGTAATAAAAAACTGTCTCAATCTTACATATATTAAAGCTCAATTAATAAGAATAAATGATCGAATGGAGGGGAGAAAAAAAAAATCCTTCAAAATCAATAAAACACACCTTCACTCACTTTCCAATGGGTCCATCAACCTCACCCGTGAATCTCACCTCATCCAACAACCTCTTACTTTCCATACAAACACAGAAAAGACCATCTGCTGAGCCTGAGCAACAACAGAGCCACAGCACAGGCACACCAAGACAAAGCAAAGCTCTTGTTCTTCTTTCATACCTTTTTGCCTTTCTTCTTGCGATGGGCTCCTTTCCCGCCGCCTGCTTTCTCCTTAGCTTCCTCACTCATATTCGGAGATCTCCTCCCGGTTCCTCTCCTCTCCTCACTTTTTTTTAAAATCCAGCATGTAGGAGCTTGTGGAATGGAGCGGCGGCACAGCTGCTGTCTTCACTGGTGAAACGTTGCCACAGAAATGTCCATTTAGAAGCAGTGAGGGAAGGATTGTTCCATGCAGAGTGGGAGTGTGCGTGAAGAGAGGAGAGACTGGGAGGACTGTGCTGATGCTCTTTCTCTCTCTCTCTCTCCTCCTCCTCCTCCTCCTCCTCTTCCTCTCCTCTTCCTCTCCACGTTCACAAACACACTCGCACACACTTGCAAGCACGCTCGCCGTGGTCCACTCCCACTTGCTGCCTTCGCCGTGCGCAATTGGCGACTCTCTCCGGCGCACTCAGAGGCAGGGTGTGGAGGCAGGAGGAGGAGAGTGGAGAGACAGAGATGGAGGAGGAAGATGAGGAGGTGGAAGAGGATATTGGCATGTATGATGAGGGAAGACAGAAGAGATAGAGAGAGACTGAATGAGTGTATTCCTGAGGCTGGCTGCGGTGGTGCCTACCTGACGTGGAGACTGGAGACACTGGAGACAAAGACGCACGAAAAGAAAAGGAAAATGGCACATGGGGAAGAAATAAACAAAGAGAGCGAGGACAGATAGAAAACTGGCGGGTCAGACAGAAGAGCAAGAAAGAGAAGAGTGACAAGAGTGTGTTGCTGGTGTTAGTGACAGACAGAAGGTTGAGACACAGAAGAGAAAGGGGGGCGTGATCCACACAGTCTCTTCACTCTGCCGGCTGGATGATCTCTGCTGTTGCTCTCCGCACAGACGCTGTGATATGAAATGAGACTCTGCTCAAACAGGCCAGTGGAGTGACAGTGAGAGAGAGAGAGAGAGAGAGAGAGGGGGGATCATTAACACGATGCATCAGGTCCTTCCAGAAAAGGAAGTCTCCCCACGAGCTTCTGCCAGCAGGATCAGCTTACTGGAAACTGGAACAGAACTGCAACCAGCACTGACTCACTGACTCACTGACTGGTTTAAGTGTGTGTTAAAGTGCAACAGACAGACTGGCAGGTATAGATATGCACACGCGCTTGATGTTAGCCGGAAGAATTTCCAACCAATAACCATTAAAATGTCTGCGTGACGACTCAACGGAGACTGAAAAGGCAACAAGACCACGCCTTCCACCAGTGGAGCATCCAGCTAATGAGGCTGGGGTTGAGAGAGAGAGAGAAAGGAGAAAATGGGAACAAAAAGCTCAGAATGAGAGATCAGAAGGAGGGGTGGGGTGAGTGGAGGGTGAGGAGCGAAGAGCAGAGAGAAACTGACAGTGGAAAATGGGGGAAAATGGGAAGGAGTGGAGTAGGGAGGGCGAAAAAAACACAACGTGATATCAGTGAAACAGGGAGAGATGGAGAGGATGAAAGAACAAATGGAAAAAGCAAATGAGGAGCAGCCAGCGGCGCGGAGAGGAAGGGTTTTGTTGCGATGCTCGGCTAAACAACAGGTCCTTTATTCTGGGGTGTATATTGCTGTTAACCATCCGTCCGCCATCACCACCATGCTGCTGGATGTCCATCAGACCTCGGCCTCCCAACTAAAGGATCAGGACCAGGACAGTGAGAATTTTCATGAGAAGTATTTTTCCAATGAAAAAGCACAAATAGCTTGAAAAAGTGACCAGTGTGTTTCGACAACAACTGACCGGCAGTCGAATTCACGCCAACAAAATGTGACAAAAAACGGTTCCATTCACAAAAAACCTGTAGCTAACATCAACTGTCCTGAACAATAATCACTTGAGTCGCACCAATAAAACTGGCAAGACTGATATTTCAACCAATATGCGCTTGTTCCAGAGGTTGAGTACATGTCAGTAGAGAAGTAGCTGGACATGACAGCACAGACTTATCTTTGTTTGTCTGCTAGAAAACACTGACATGTTTATTTTACATTATATAATTCCCATTTAACAAAGAAATTTAAAGGATTCTTCTTTTTCTTTCAAAAATATTGCTTCATGTTTTGCGTTGATACAAAAATATACACAAACATATACACATGCATAGAAGACAAGAATAGGGCAGAATATATTATCGACTGTTGTTTTTTAAGCTTTCTTATAATAACCACCAATAAAGTGCTGGTGAGGATTTGTCAACATCGCACAGAAGGAAACCAGAGTCGTTCTCAGATGTATTCTAAATCTAATTCGACTAGATATGATCGTAGTGTGTGAAGGATTTGTGCGTAAACATAGAGAAGCAACATATGAGTGCATTTTGCATTTCTCACTAAAACATGCTGGGTAGGGTTTTCTCACAGATAACCTTAGGGATGTCAGTCCAAGAGACAGTAGTTTAACTCTAAATTAGTTTAACTGGGTAACTTTACTGACAGCCTCTCCAATTAAATTAGAGACTGAAAAAAACAGCATGTAACCAGAGATTTTCATCAAACTCCCAAACAGAGTTGGCTAATATTCATTTAGCTTGCTACTTCATTATATTAGCTTTTGGGTCTATTCAAAAGCAGAAAAGCTGCTTCAAATATTAACAAAATAAATAATGACAAAACACATTACATATTGCACTGATTGCACAGACAGGGGACATCCTCATCAGAAAACACCCAGAAACACTTGTCGATCGCACAGTAAGCCATAAAACATGTGCCACACAGACGTTTATGGGCTAAATGAATGAATTATCTTCATTTATGCTACTTTTTTACAGCAGAAGATGGATAGAAGTGCTGCTTCACATGAATTAAGTCAAGAGGTTTGTTATTTCACATTTTTTTCTGTCATAGGTTTGTAAAACTACTACACAGAGTCGATGGAACATGGGAGTAAAAACACATTGTCTCTTAAAATAACCTGGTTTGTTTTCATAAAATACGAGTGTATTCATGTTTCTAGTAAAACAACGCATTAACTTCCATTCTGGCATGTCCTGATGAATCCTACTGTGAAGATGTCAATAAATAACTAATAAATAGGTTCCAAAAATTCTTCAAACAGTTCAAATTAGTCAGCAGTGAGCATGGTTTTACATTTTCGTAGCTATTTATGGACTGTGTGGGTTAAAACACTCAAGAATCCTAAACATCTTATAAAATGAATCACTGTGTGTTTACAATCAGGTTAGCAAACTTATAATCTGCAATAATAAAGATCAATGTTTGCCTGTATAGTCTGATAGTGTTATTAAAACTTGCAAGTGGCAACCAAATCTGGTGTTTCACAGCCTTGTTGGCTACGTTTCCTCTTGGCTGGATCCTTCCCTGCCCCATGGAAAGCCCTGCTACCCCGCTCCCTTTGCCACTAATCTTTACAGCCACGAGACACAACAAGAACTGAATGAAACAAGGCTGCACGAACACACGAGTAAATTAAACAGAACCAGTCAAACAGGTCTTGTCGAGGTTTCTATTTGTTTAAACCATCATGCTTTAAAAAAACATACTGATGATTAAATAAGAGCAAGAGAAGAGCGGAGCGGTGACACACACCTGTTGCTGCTGCTGAAAATTTCTCATTTGTGACAGAAAATGTTTAATAAAGCCGTTCATTACATGGATTTGTGTAGTTTATGAACTCCGTCATGCACAAACTAAATCTTGATATTGCACTAAACAGCTGTAAACCCTTTTTACTCGACTCGTTTCAACACGAGAACAGAATTTGGCAGCAGGATTCACTTTCAATCAAGGTTTTTTTTTTTTCTCCCCTCCAAACTCTAACACATCAGTGAAAGCTGACAACAGATTACCAGCTTTCGCACCAGTGACATATGATGTCCTCCACTCAAGACCATCATCCTTCTCCCTGTCATCCTCTCCTCACTCCTCCTTCCCCCTCCATGTACAACATCGAGTCCTCAGACTGAGCGCAGAGAAGGATTACATGCATCTTCACACATTAATCTGCAGCTGGATATGTTCTCTTCGCTCCGTAATGAATGCATGTATGTGCTAAAGCTGACAGGGTTGCGTGCACATGTGATTTTTGTGGGTGCTTAAGGCAGATATACACTGTGCTCATGCATGTGTGTGTGTGTTGCAGGGTGTGGTTGCTCTGAATCTGTGCCAGGAGCAGTTATTATTGATTACCAGGAGGCAGCTCAATCAGCCGGGCGTTTACTAGGATTTTAAAACCCCTTCGCCTCACGCTGTGAAACACCACAAACTCATGCAAAATTCAAAACTGTGCACATCAGTTTGCCTGCATTTCCAGTAAAGGAAAAAAAAAATCTATGTTGGCTTGTGCTAAAATAAATATGATGATATTATAATTGGATAAGACACTCAGTTAACAGTGTGTTGGCTTAAAACTAGTGTAACAGAATTCATAAAATGCTCAGCTTTTGTTGAAGAATCTGTTTATCTATTTGTTGTCCCTCTCATTTATATCAATAAAGGTATATTGTTTACGGCATTTTTAATTTTTACTTGCGTCTTTTTTTTTGCTTGATTTATTGCAAAATGGCAGCCTGACAAGTCTCACATTACATTTACTGCCGGCTTAACCCCCGCTGTGCTTTTTACAGCTGGATTTATATGTATTCGGTGGGCATGCTGGATTTCCAAAAGGAGTATTTTTCTCCTCGCGGTAATCGACTAAATAGGCTGCCGTATCATCCCCAAATTGCCCATAACCTCCCCGACAATAGCAGGGTCAGGAAAGAGAGGTCGTGGGAGTAAAAGAGAGCAAGAGGTATAGCTGCTAATCTGACCGACTGACGGCTGAAGAGAAAAGAAACAAAGACGTCGAGTCAAATTTGGTGTCATCGCTCTTATGTCTACTCTTGTTTGGACGATTCACACTTTACGTAATCCTTTTTTTTTTTTTTTTAACAGTTTTTCTCAGTCGCTTTGGTTCATTTCTCAGATTATAACTGAAATTCTCAAAACTACTTGTTCAATCTTCACATCATTGTGTCGCTTGTGCACATCAAAAAAGTCGTCTCTCATTTCTTTGAACAAGTTCTAAATGCTTTGGTACATCCATGCAAATGATTGTGTACAATTCTCTGCTGTCTCCTACATTATCAGCTGCTTATGTCATGTTGATCAGAATGTATTATAATGGGTCTCTGTTGAATAGTCTCACGCCCACAATATTTAATCATTAGTTCAAGTCTTTACATGCAAAATGGTTGAACAAGTTGTCACAATACGTCGAGCATATTTCTAGACTTTTTTTTCTAAATCTGTCCTGAATTGGTAAATTGCTCCCAGGGGAATCTTGACTTTCTCTAACAAAGCAAACCGGTTTTCTGAAATAGCTCAAAGGTGCATCTTATGAACCATCAACTGGCAAGTATAGAGGAAGACTGCACTGTAACTCCTACAGCACTGTATGTACAGTTTTCCCTGAGGAGACTGTCCTATGTTTACATTTCTACTTTTGTTGTATTTCTTTGTGCTAGGCAGTGCTGTCTTTTCCTTTCTGTACCGCAATGAAACGGTCTGTCAACTAATTACAGTACAAACAGTAGAAGCCTAAATGTGAATCTTGTCCAGTCTCTTGCAATCAATCTCCCACACACACTAAAGTGGAACTCACAGTTTACAATAAATGTCATCAAAACTTTAGCCATAGTTTACATCAGAACATCCCTCCAGAGTACAGATATATCGACAACATGACTAAACAATCTGACTTACTTATCCGTACACATTGACACAAGGACTTGTTCACTGACACAGATACAGTATTTAGTTTTGAGAGATGAACTAAGGATTTTAAGCAAGTAACTGCCTTTTGCAGGTAATCCATGGTGTTTTGCTATTCGCATGAACCGTTTTGAGAAATGCACTTACTGTTTTGCAAATGTCAAGGATGAGTCGAGAAACGTACCAAAGCGACTGAGAAAAACTGTAACCTCAACATGTTTTTGGACTGTGTGGGAGGAAGCTGGAGAACCTGGAGAGAACCTATGCTGCACAGGCAAACTTCATACAGAAAGATCCCAGGTCCTCACTGTGATATGAACCAGCAACCTTCTTGCTGCGAGGCGGCAGTGCTAACCAACTGCTCCACCTTGCAGCCCCTGTTGACAACATGAGTAAACAATCTGACTGTCTTATCCGTGCACATTCTCACGGCACTGACATGTTCATTGACACAGACATTTAGTTTTGAGAGATTAGCTAAGGATTTTGAGCAAGTAACTGCCTTTTGCAGGTAATCCATGGTGTTTTGACGTTCGTATGAACTGTTTTGAGAAATGCACTGACTGTTTTGCAAATGTCGAGCATGATTCCAGAAATGTACCAAAGTGACTGAGAAAAACTGTCATATTTACCCGATATTTACTGTATTTTCTCTTAGCTAATGTCCAGCCAATGTGTCTTTTTTCTTTTATTCTGACAACAGTCAGGCCCTGGTGTAAATGTACACCCCATTTCCATTCACATAGCGAGCAGCCTCTAATGTGCTGAGTGTTTGCCTGCAGGATGGGGGGCCATAGGTTATCATTGTAAGGAGACACTCACTAGGTCATCTTCGGTATAGTAGGCAGGTTATCCGCAAGGCTATCGGTCACAGTCGGTGATTACCAATCCATATTAAGTGGGTTACAGTTACCAAGTTGTCTTTAATTACTCGGGAAAGCACTAATGAGCTGCGAGTGGTTACAAGAACGGGAAAAACTGCTTAACCATCGTATTGTATATTTATAGCCGTCCACTGAAAATAATGCCTGGGAGCGCTCGCCAATATGCTGAGTGCACTAATACATAGATGATGTAAAAACAATAATAATCAAGGAATATATTATCCCCTGATTATCATGCGTGTGTCCTCTCTGGGATACAGAGCAGATTTTACGAGGCCCAAACTAATACCAGAAGCTACGGCTAATAAACAGTTTCCCTAATAACTGTTTGTAAAATGTGGTTTGTTTGAACATCACAAGACATTCATCATATCGAGTGTGAGCACTTCCTGACTTTGCTTCTAATAGTATTAACTGAGGAATTAACAGAGGCAAACATTAAACAAGCGTACAGTTTCCATTATCTGTCATTATTCGAGTCCTTGAGGCAACGACCAGACAATGTCACAGGATCAGACTGTGATCTTTTTGGCCGCAGTTACATTTGTCATTAGTGTGACTTTGATGTCATACGCAGTCGGACGCATGTGTGATGCATAGAAATCTAATTTTGCTCTCTCTGTTTCGAGACCTTTGAAGATGTAAACAGATGCCGTCTGCGGTTGGAAATATGATGTCGAGAAATCTCATTTTAGGAACTGCATCTTAAAAATCCATCCCAGCTAGATTTTATTTATTTATTTATTTTTTTATCGCTTTTTTTTTTTTTTTGTCCTAAAAATGTTCTAAGAAAGTTCTGCAAATGTTGAGTAATGTTTCATCTATTCAGTAGGAAGTTTTTTGTTTTTTTTATTTCCCAGAATTTTCTTGTTAAAGGCAGGATAAAGTTCTTTGAAGATGTTTTTAAAAATGTAATTTTTTTTTTGGTTTATCTTTTTCTAAATGTGTCCCCGAGAATATCCTTGCTTTGTTATTAAGTCATGTGTGGAAACGTTTTATAAAACATTGCAGACAAAATTTTTCACCCTTGTTGACATCAAATTACAAAAAGATTTCAGAAAAACACATTTTGCTTTCTGAGGCCTTGATAATTACAGTATTTTTATGTATTTGACATTTTGCTGTGCATTTTTCACTTTAGTACATTTGTTATCATCGCATATTTTACACTTTACGGTGCATTTTGCACTTAAATATTGTATATTTCTCTCATTTTTTAAAATCACATTTTAAGGGCTTATTTATTTGTACTGTGGATTTGGCCAGTTTACTCTTTCCGCTTGCTACGATAACAACAGAATTTCCCCTTGGGGATCAATAAAATATTTTTTTTGTATATTCTAAACTCTATTCTATAACATCTTAAAACATTTTTTGACCGTTGCTTTGAGAACATTCCTTTGCCATCACATAACATAATCTGACTACATCCTCCACACATCCTTTGAATGCTGATGCATTCTGTCTTAGCCAGTTTGGAACCTCATAGGTACATCATTCGAAAAGATAAATATCCTTAAAACATTAGATGAAAACATTTTCCTTTAAAACATTATTAGAACGTGTAGGTAATGTTAGTCAATGTTAAGGGAACAGTGCTAGTAGCTCTGAGAGAAAGTTCTCAGGCACACAAGTACTTTGAGCCAAACATCACCATCAGCCGGCTAACATGCTCTAAATAACAATGCTGCCACGCTGATGCTGAGCAGATATAACCCTTATCGTGTTCAGCATCTTGGCACACTAATTTGCCAATTAGCACTAAACAAAAAGGAGGCTGGAGGCTGCTGGGAATAATATCAGTTTTGCAGGTGTTTAGTCATCAAACGCAGAAGATTTCCAAAGTCACGAGGATTCATCATCCCAAAATCTGCAATTTCACGGCAATCCATTCAAAAACTTTCAATCCATTTTTACCAAAATCCAAAAAGATCAACCTACTGGTGGCCCTAGAGGCAAAGTCAAGGGATCTCATCTAATCCACCTGGAGTCATGATTAATTGCACAAACCTTCGTCCAATCCTTGTTGAGATGTTTCACTGCAGTGTTGGGCTGAGCAACACATCCACATTGCCCTCCATGAAGTAAGGCTGAACTACTGAAAGGTGCATTGACTGTGCAGATTGCATGTGTTCTCTTAGGGATACAGTACAGATTTAACTAGTCAACAATAATCCCACATGCTGCACTAATAGAAGGCTTCCACTGACACGGCTTCGGCTTTGCTAATGCCCACGTAAATCCAGAGCAGCATCTCCGGCACATCTCAGACATGTCAGCTACTCAGACTGCGACTCCAGCCGCCCTACGAGCACTGAAGTGTCTTCTCACATCCGTCATGCCAGCGATCGAACGTCTCTGATCAATGTGCTGTATGCAGAGGCCAGATAGGGCCTGACAGGCAGCTCTACAGGGGGTTCCCATCTCAGGCTCACAAAGGGAAGGGCTCCATACAAATCAAGCACCCCTTCACTGAAAATCAATCATCACATACGATGAATGCTGCTCCCTCCATGAAAACAGTCCTCCGATGAATCACGCCCAGCTTAGCATCCATTCAGCGATGCGCATAAAAGTAACAGCGGATGCAACTTCTATGTCACTTCAACTCACATTTCAAAATCGACTGGTATGTTTATCAGGAATCAATAACCGCAATCGAGGTCATTATAACTCCAATCAGTTTGCCCGTGACAGCGGCTCTTGTTTCATTACAGTAATCCACTGATGATGTGCCAAGTCAAAAAATCTGCACCACGAAAATCCATTTTTAACACCTTACCAGGCAAATTTGTGAAGCTGCTTTTTAAATAAAGATCACAGTCACCACCTCACTGGCATGCTGCTTTATTATCTTAGCCACCTTTGGGTTGGCAGCAGCTCCCTGGTCTAATGAAATGGATGATACTTTGACATTTTCTGTGCTGATGTGGTGAGTTAGCCTCTGGCCCAGGACAGGTGAAACGTAATTAGGGACAAATGCTTAACACCAGAATAAGGGCAAATAAAAGGGAAACAAATATTACTGGTAATGTAATAGTAGGCACACATATTTAACCCACTGTGATGGAAGTAATTCAATATTTTTAAAAATAAATGTTTTTTTTAATCTTTCAAATGGGCCCATTAGCTTACATGAAGCAAAGAAAAACCTCAAGAACTGAATGGACAGCATCCTACTCATTACATTAACTTTCTATTTTAATAATCCACACCTATTTAACCAATAAGACCAACTATGTATATTGCATACCTATAATTTTACATGTACAGCAGAAGAAATGCAAAGGTTTTCTCAAATACATGAAAGCAGGAAATCTGAGGTTGAAATCAAGAACAGTGAGCCAAGTGTGTCCTCTCCCGAGCCCTCCCTAACGTCAAAACACGAGAACTCAGCTGTCACATAGTAGAGCTCGGACGGACAGATGATTTAACAAAGATCCGCTGGAGAGCCGGGAAAAGCTTAGACACACTTAAATGCACATGCATCTTGTACTTCAACCAATGCGAAAATGACTCCAGCCAAGTCCTTCAGCAGTTCTGCGAGGAACGAAGGAAAAAAAACTCCAATCAATTTGCAAAACTGTCGACATGCTGTATCTCCCAAAGACAGAAGTGCAGGGCCGCACACGGCTCTGCTTTTAACTGTATCTGAGCTGTACAGGGGAGAGTGAGGGGCTCATTTCTAGCGGTGTCTTTTTTAGGTAGCCTGACAACAATGAGGGTTAAATTCAGACCTACTTTCCTTCAGTAATCAGGTCAGGTCCGGACAGGTGCTCCCTGACTGATAAAAATGCTGTGGGGATGGATGGGGGGCTCCATTTTTACTGATGGTTCTAATGTTTGGGGAGTCATTTGCGTTATGAACCAATATTAACACACAAATGAGCACAGCAAGCTAAAGAGAGGTTGCTATTTACCTTGAGGAAGAGAGGAGATGGAAGCAATTTAGTTAATTCTTCCAAATTTTGTCAAACTCTTGTTTCATCATCATCATCTTTTAACTAAATCTGAGCTATTCTTTTAAATATTAAACATACTTAATGCTGCACGATTAAGCTCACATAATTTGCACTGAAAAGCAAGTCCTCCAGATGAAATGATAACATCCTTTGCCTAATTTCATGGTCTCGGTTAAAACAAACCCATGCTGACTGTCAGCTGGAAAAGGGACATTGTTATTTTCCAACCTTTTTGTTGACCCATCCATCCACCCCAACCTCATACCTCTGTGGACTTTGTGGCTCTATAAAATATCACCCTGCTTCATTCTTGGCATCTGATGAACTTCAACATATGCAAATGTTTTAGGAATTTGTGGAAAAATTATTCATCTTGCCATTTTCGTGAACGAGGAGTCACGAAATCATGCAGGAAAAAAAAGCATTTCTTTTTCTCAGCGAAAAAATCTGCGTCCCTTCACAAAATTCCTTCTGCTACTTCTTTCTATTTGTGGAACTGTATATCACTAAATCGCTTCCTCACAGTCACTTAATCCAGTCCGCAAACATTTAGAGCTCATGCAAACACATCTTTCTAGAGCAAACAAACATGACGTCTTTTAATTGGCAGGAACACATTCTGCTTTTCGAGCTTGAAGGGTTCTTAAAAAGAATCAATACTGTTGCATTGTATTATTCATTGTATTTCTCCTCATGCCAAGCACTCCCATCACAACCGGCTGCCTTCCGTGAAAATTAATGCAGCATGCAATGCAAACATGACAAAGAGCCGACCATTGATTTTTGCATTTTGATTTTCCTCTTGAGGCGTCTTGGAGTTTTATGGTTGCGGTGGTGAGGCAGAGGCTTTTGCTGTGTCTCCGCATACATTTATATACAGTATGTGCAACTTCAAGCGTCTGTGTTCATATTTCTCGGAGTGTGTCCGTGGAGGAGGGGCTTTGTGAGGAAGATGTGTAATTCCTCTTAATGTTACTATCTCGTGAGCACAGTGGTGAATGGTAGATGTGCTGAGAGTCTTGCACTTGCCTTGCTGTTGCTGACACTGCAATGTCCAGAGGCTGCCTGATCTCTCCAGTCAATCCAGTCTCAGTGTGCCGACGCTGCCAGGGTGGAGCAGGGCAGAGAAGGAAGGGAGTTACTTAGAGTACAAGAACTGGCAGGCAGCAGACTTCCTCAGTTAAGACAGCACAAAAGAAACTGCCCTGTCTAATTACTCTCATTTCGCTAAATAACTACTTGTTTTATGAAGCGGCCACTCCCAGAGCAGCGTAATAACAGCACAGTTGTGGCGAGATGTGACACAGAAACCAACATTTCATCCTGAAAGTTACTCTGAGCAGAAAGTGTTAACAGGTGAAGTTCAACACCTCTCAATTAAAATGGAGGGAATACGTCTTCTTCTTCTTTACACAAACAAATTCCTCTCATTTCAGCACCCTTTTGACATATTTTGAAACTTGAAGAAACTTGCACTCTAGGTCAGGATTCACCTCAAAACATCCCGGGGGCTTTGACAAAAATCAAGTGCCTCTGTGATCATAATTGTGTCTACATTCCCTGATGATTGACGACTTGGCTCAGCCAACCGTTGAAGTGAAGACAAACAAACTGAGGTTTCCATTTGCGTGTTTATGTAACTGCTCGCTGCATGTAATTTACAAGGTTAGCGTGGAAGCAGGTTTTTAACATATCTAAACTTCAAACTGCCGTCTCTCCTCTCCGTCGGCAGAAAACTGTGTTTATCTTCCACTTCAGCTTCACTCAGTTTGTGAGAAACACCATTGTGTTTCTGGGAAACAAAAACTAATTAACCACTGGGTTAAAAGTGCACATCATGACATGCCAGTAAAGATGTGGGGTTTGAATCTGGCACATTCCTATTGTTCCATATGACCTCTCTTCTCTGCCCCACTTTCTCAGTAGCTCATCTTTGTTGCCTATCTGATGAAGCACAACAGTTCTGTAATCTTTACATCAGTCTGTGCTTGGAGTTCTGGCTTCATTTAAACAGTATTTCTTACACAGAGATCCCAAAATAGCTCAGTAGTTCAAAATCACATACATTCTAAATTATAATATGATTATTTACAGACTAGTTCATTCATTCCTTTGCATAAAAAGTTCAAATTTAGCATCAGATTTAGCAATAATTTATGGTTCACTCCAAAAAAATAAAAATGAATGAAACAAATGCTTAGTAGATACCACAAAGTTTGTGTTGGGAGGATCATCTGAAGGTTTTAGGGCAGAAGTCCATTGAGAAAACGATTAATTTTACAATTACCTTTGCTACACCTTTTTTATTTAGATTTTTTAGACTTCTATGATTGGTATAGTTTTATTCTATAAGTATTTATAATTCTGCTTATATTTTTTTTTACATATTCTCATTATGAATGTGAATTGAAGATGACATAAATAACAGAAAACAACTGCAAAAATACAAAAACATCCAAGAGCATCCAGAAAGCCGCGTTTTCTATGATTAAATTACAGTTATTGCTTTTCTTCATATTAAACGGAAAAGCTCTGTGGTCTGCACCTCTGCTCTGCTGTCATATGACCAACCCCAGTGCTGGTTGTAAACAATGCTGGCAGTCAATCTGGTTTTGCAGTTTGCTTGTTCTCTATGATTATAACAGCGGAGTCATGGAATGATTGAACGAGATAGCGTTTGGATCATAAAATTCTGTGCTGGGAATTATTCCCGTGACTCAGCACACAGCACTATTACCCGCCATTACAGCTTGACGTAATGTTGTTTGAAACAGCATGAAATTACATTTACCTGCTTTAAATGGGCCATTAACGTCAGGATGGCATTCCAAGAAGATGGAGAACTGGACTGAGAGCTTTTTTTTTCCCTTCCGAGGGGCAGAGTGCAACAAATGCAGCACTCATGAGGGAGGTGATGAGAGGAAAAAACGTGAGGAAGGCACAATATAAAAGGATATAACTCCAAAACTCAAATAAAGATTAAAATATAATTATTAAACCATATCTATTTGAATGACTACTGTTTGGATGTTTTAAATACGAGCGGTGCCTTTCATGCAAGTTAAGATGTCATTTGTTTTTCCCCGAGGCCCTGCTATTACATCACTATGTCTTTATGTTGAAGTGATGTGTTGAGAAATCTGATTATGCTAGAAGTCTGCTACCCCTCCAGCTCTAAACGTCAGTCATTGTTGTCTTGGTTAATATCATCATAGTGCGAGGCTAGCTCCCTTAGCAGCCCTTTGGCAAAGGAGTGCTTTTGCTGTGCTAAGCCCTCTACACTTGTCACTCTGGCAAACGGGGAGAAGGCACGACTGAATCAAAGTAATTGCTTTTGTAAGAACGAATCACTTAAGGTGTCTGAGAAATATGTATAAAGGTGATGTTAAGCATGATTTTAATTTTGTAGAGAAAACCACCGCATGCTCTTTGCAGAGAGACTGATAATCAATAAACCGTGAGGTGTATTGATTCTCGCTGTATTGCACAAGTGGACGATTTCTATTCTCCCTGTAGTCACAGACACACAAATATCTGACAATTTGTCTATTTGACAAACAATCTGAGGCACCAGTTAATTAGTTATTGTTGCTTTTTCCAACTCCCTTGAGGTAAACCGCAGGCCTTTAAAGGCCCTGCACACCCTAACAGGTGTTTTCAGTTATTCTGGTTGATTAATCCTCCGCTCAGGTTGAAACTGGCACAGTTATACTGGGAATTAAGCGAGGTCGCCAAACCTAACGTACCAATAAGGATGATAAAGGTGTCGCTGGAGAGGGACAGTTGGAGACGTCAACACCGACCTGATAGGACATCTACGACTATTGAGCGCACCTAAATATAAGCCAAACCCACTAACTTTAAAAGGAAAACAAATTTTGTACATATATAGGCTGCACTTGTCTATAAGCTGCAGGTGTCCACGTTGTAACATGAGATATTTACACAGAAAGCTTTTTTAAAAACTTTTAATTTAACCGGTAACAAACACAAATATGTCCCGCAAATGCTTTTTTCCGAAGAGTGCCTGTAACACGGCTGGTTAAGAAATAATATAATAAAAAATACAGCAGCCTACCAGGAAAAGTCATTGATCGCTATCTTCATCTTCCTCCTGCACTAAAACCACTAAAGTCGTCTGCTTCAGTGACAGAGTTGAACAGCCTCAGAATTCCTTCGTCACACACTTCCTCAGTCTCTCTTTCGCTCTCAATGCCACTTTCATCTCGAGTCAAATTCGTAGAAGCTGTAAAAATCCATAAATTGGCCGCATCATTGTTTAAGCCGCAGTGTTCAAAGCGTGTGAAAAAAGTAGTGGCTTATAGTCCAGAATTTACGGTAATCAGACAAAACAGAGGAAAAGGTGGACGTATAGGACCTATAAATATGGCTGCCAACATTTTAGATTTGGCTTCTGTTCTAATGGTTAGACACTGTTTTAAAGTGTGGCTGGATAAAATATAAGAAAACATGCATTAGGTTGTATATTTTACTTCAGCACTTGCTTCCAATACCAGAAAGAATTAACATTTCTGCAGGGAATATTTTTACCCTGAGAGGTAAAGAAGCTCAAGATGGCATATCCAAAACACGACATTACATGCTGATCTGGTATAAGAAGTACCATAAACTAGATGGAAGGGAAAATGTTTGGAGTTGGCAGGATGGCAGCTTCCTATTGGCCAGAGTCTAATTTAG
Source organism: Stegastes partitus (assembly GCF_000690725.1). Lineage (NCBI taxonomy): Eukaryota > Metazoa > Chordata > Actinopteri > Pomacentridae > Stegastes > Stegastes partitus. The sequence goes on from NW_007577923.1 coordinate 625,489, forward strand.
ACTTATAGGACTATCACTTCAAAATTCTTGGTTTGTGCCGTAAACACCTCAAACAGCAGCAGTAAGCAGGATACTAGTATTTATAACGTACACAGGGACATGTACATCTTGTTTTGTAGAGCTGTCTCACCAGCATCACTATATTACTTTCACATTTTACGGCTGGGAGCAGCTCTTCTAATTTCTTTGTGAGCTGCTTTTTTACATAATAGACCATATCCACGACACACATTTTGACTTGTCAAAGCATGAAAAGAACAGGTATGATTAATAGCTGCAATGACTCATTACACCAGGGGTTTTCATGCTTTGACAAGTCAGAATGTCTGCTGTCAAAATAGTTTACTTTGAATGTGCATACAGCAGTTCTTATATCTATGGCTGTAAAAGAAAAAAAAAAAGTAGTAAGAGGAAAAACATACTTTTAATATATACTGTTGGTGAACTGGGACCACAGCACTGAGAATTTGGCATGTCAGCATTAGCAAAAAGGTGAAAAAGGGTAAATATCCATCTCAAAATAGGAGCAGGATAAGCATGTTACCTTATATTTGAGTGACTTTTGCATAACACTTGTTCAGTCAGGCGTGCAGCTTTTGTTATTTGGTCCATTTCTGGTAAGTAGAAGTTGGGAAATCACCTTTAACAAACTTTCTTTTTAGCAGCAAACATTTTGTGATCTCACCTCCTTGCAGACATACTTCCTACAAAATAAATGTTGAAAAGGTATAAAGTTGCTCGCCTTGCTACCTTACCTTGCCACCAATCAACTACCCTTAATGCAACACTCTCTTAAAGTGACAGATTCCTCCATATAACCGGCCTGGCACCCAATTACCTTCTTGCAAAAAATTCATCCCTCCAGCCTCTTTAACTTCTGCCTGTTTCAGTCTCCTGGTATTTGCATTCATCGTTTGTCTTGAGTAGATTAATACACAAGCTCCTCTTTGTGTTTAACTGACTGACCTTTTTATTTTTTAAATAGATAAAGATTGTGTTTGAGTAAGCAGCTTTTCGCAGCTTTATGATCTCTACCTGCAAGCCAGCACCTCACTATATTAGCTGTGTGTTTTGCTTAGCTTGTTCTTAAGGGACAGTGTCATAAAAGTTAATATTCTCTGACAAATCTTTAACTGTGTCCATGTTTTATGCTTTTGAGCAACACCTGGTGTTATATTGACTGTATTGATGCCCGTTTTTATAAATACATGGTACAATAAACTTGCTTTTTTCCACATTTATAAGTGGTGCACATCATTATCTGTGATTCTCTTGACCTTTGAATTTAAAGCTGCAAAGTGGAAGCCGACCTCAGCATCATGTCTCATATTGTACGCAGGAAATTCATGGAACACTTGGAGCATTGGACATAAAACACAAAAACAAAAGGACTCTGCCACCGCTCTCTCTCCATTTTCATCCGTAAACACGTGTCATTCGCTCATGTCTCTTAAACACACATCTCATGCTTAACAGTGACTCACTGGTCGTCCCCTTATTTTCCACCTCCGTCCCCCTTTTTGCAAAACTGCCATTAACACTTCTCCATCGCCATGGCATCCAAAGCTCGGAGCTTAATTTTAGTAAGGTGGGCTCACAGCAGGTCAACAAAATAATGTTTTCAGTGTCAAAGCCTGTGTCTCTTTTCATGTTGACTCACCCGCTGCATTGTGCAACTGCATCACCATCATCGCTGGGACTCGGTGCGCCACAGCAAACTCACAGCATTTGGTATTTAAAATAATTAGTGGTTTGTAATTCGGTGGAGAAATGATTGTGACTGGCTGCAAACTCTGGATGTCATCGTTTGTCACTCATTCTCTGACAAATAATGAGTAATATTGAGAATCTGTATTCATTAAACTTAGGAATACAGTCTACATCTCCACCGACTTTAGAAATTCCAGTTGTGCCGACTTGGGGTTTGTTTCAACAATACTATTTTGTTTAGCTCCTCTGAAATTAGGCCCTATGTAGGATGTTATAACCTCTACTAACATCCATTTTGAATGAGATAAAACAAAACAGGACAAACCTTCATTTAGAAATTTAAATTTTCGATCCAGTTGTTAAATATGGCTTTTTTTCCACCCCTCTGCATTGCTATCTACAATCAGAAGATTTTAGAATATGCGTGTCATGAGAAATTGGTTTCGCTCTCTGCTTGTCACAACCTGTACCATCAGTCAGTGTTGAGCGTGGCATCGCTTATCAATACAGGCTGCTTGTCTTTCTGCTCGGATTTGACAGGTCACGCAGTGATCCTCTCACTGGAAGAAGGAAGAAAAAAAAAAAAAAAAGCTACCTTGCGTGCAGTGCTAGACAACCAAATTACCCTTCTTTGGAGAAGGAGAATATAATCTGTGTCTCTGTTTGTCTGCCGTATACCCACACATCCACACAAACACACTGAAACACATGGTTGATTCGGGACTGCTGTTCTGCCAGCAACATCATCACTCTCCTTCCCACCCTTGTCTCCATGGAGACAAGCTTCCAGAGCTGGCTGGCTCCAGACCGTTGTGAATCAGCACAGACTAAAAAGGGAAGGGGGAGGGAGAGGGGAGGGGGGGGGGGGGGGTCTCTTTGTGTTTAAACATGACTGAAAGAACACTGTGAGCTCTGTGTTATCTTAGCCCCAACACTGACACGATCAAAGAGTCCGACTGTTCCTGCATGCAGATGTGAAAAGGAACCAGAAGCAGAGCATCTGAGAATTGTGTTGCCATCATTGTAGTCTTCACATGGTACAGGTGCCACCATCTTACTGTGCATATTGGATGTTTCCACTTCTTCCACCAGTCATTCACCCATAACTAAAAATCATCCCAAACTGAAAACTTTATCCCCTCATTGCCCATTTTCAGGCACATTTAAAGTAATTTCCTCTTTATCTCATTTACTCAAACAGATAAGCCCTCATAAAATGCAATGAGTGGATATTCGTTCATTGGTTTTACTGCAATCATTAAACTGTAGTACAGCTGATTGCGTAGTTTTATTAACAGGATATGTGCATTTTAATTTTCATAACTCAACCAAATAAACTTCATACGTTTTTATGGCATCCAAATCATTTGCTTGCTTATGTGTTTTTTTTTTCACCTTTACCAAGGGACCAAGAGCTGGGAAGACTCATTAAACACAACTCAGCCTATATTAATCATTGATTTTCCAACCATGCTAGCAGCGAGGCTCGAGGAACAGCCTTTAGGTTGGTCAGCCACTTTGGTATTGCATTGAATTTTGCAGAGATAATAATTTTCCCTCAATTGAATTGTGTGATCCCTTAAAATTTCCTCAAACGCTGCCATCAGGAAAAACATTTAATTTCAGTTTATGACAAAAAACTACAAAACTACTGCAAGTTCAAGCCATCTACTCAACATGACTCTTCTTGCTGCAACATATCCTGTATATGTAGGTAAAACGCTAGATGTAGAAGCGAGTGATGAAATGTTGCATCTCAGTAATTAAAATGTTAGTTTGCAAAACGCTTTGGTGTGTGGTTGAATATTTTTGTTCTTCCATGTCTGTTTTGTGTTTGCTATGTCAATGTTTTAACTTTCTGGAGTCTTACCTCAGCTTCAGCATCCACCTGTAGAGTTGGAATCAATGTCCATCACACTCCAGTGTTTGCCCACGCTGAGCTTATTTCTTGTGGTGTGAGAAGAGGTCAGAGTCTAAATGCCAGATATCAATGCTGTATAGAGCGTCTATGAAAACATTTCCTTTGGAAGATTTACCCTTTGACCGATTTTCAACACTGAATCATGATCAGTTTAATTTGGCTTTTTAGGTAAGAATTTACAGGAAAAAATACTCTCCAAGTGAAAATAGATTTCTAAATACTAATTCGTTGAAGTGGTATTTACAGTCTTGAATGATTTACCTAATCAAACAGAAGTGCAGCCAGTTTTTGCTTATAGTCACACAGTTAAGGAGAGATCATCTGAGTGCAGTAAATGTGTCTCGAGTGATAATATAAAGACGCCTATATCTGGAAGGTCGAGTCACTGTTGAATCAGTGCTCCTGGTTATAACTACACCGTGAAGACAAAAGAACACTTCAAGCAAATCTGTGAAAATGCTACTGAAAGCATAAGTCAGTGGATTGATAAGAGAAAATGTTCACCACTTACAGTGAAATCTATAAATAAAAGATGAAAGAAATATGGCACATGCATACATACGACTACAACAGGCTGGACTCAAAAGCTGAGTGACCGTGCAAAAAAGAGACTAGTGAGGGAGGCCACCGAGACACCTATGACTCATCCGAGGGAGTTACAAGCTTCAGCGACTGAGATGGGAGAGACTGTGCTACAACAACTGTTGCTTGTTCTTCATCAGTCAATGCTTAAGGGGGGTGGAGGGCTGGTGTGGGGGGTCGGGAGGTGGTAAATCCTGACTAGAGTTCACCAGAAGGCATGTGGGAGACTGAAGTCTATTGGAAGTTCTTTGGCCTGATAAGACTAAAATTGAGTTTTTTGGCCATCTGGTTAGACACAATGTTTGGCAGAGACCCAACTCTGCCCATCATCACAAACACACCATCCCTGTGTGAAGCATGGTGGGGGCAGCATCATGATGTGGGGATGCTTGTTGGCAGCAGGCCCTGGGAGATTAATGCAGCAAAGTACAGGGAAGTCCCCGAGGACAACTCTTGCAGTTTCCAAGACAGATGTGACTTGTTTATCAGCATGATAATGACCCAAGTATGCAGCCAAAGTTACACAGAAATGGTTTAAAGACAACAAGGTGAACGTTCTGTAGTTACAGTCCAGACTTTAATCCTGTTGAGAATACGTGGCTGGACTTAAAAAGAGCTGTTCACTCATGATCCCTGTGCAACCTGACAGCGCTTGAGCAGTTTTGCAAAGAAGAATGGGGTAAATTTGCAGTGTCCAGCTGTGCAAAGCTAATTGAGACATATCAACACAGGCTCAAGGCTGTAATTGCAGCAAAAGGTGCATCTACTAAACAGTGAGATGGGGCTGAATACTTATACAATCACATGTTTTAGGTTAAATATTTTTAAATAACTTGCATTGCTATGTAGAAATCTATTTTCACTTTGACATGAAATTTGTTTTTGTCAAAAAAAAGGCACATTAAATTGACCATGAGTCAGTGGTGAAAAGCACTAAAAAGGGGAAAAGATCCAAAAGTGGGTGACTACTTTAGCCACTGTATGCTCTACATTATAACAACAATATACTTTTTGCAAAATATCCAACTGAATTGTGTTTATTCAGCTTATTTTGGACCCAATTCTGTCTAACTGTTGCAAGTGTATAAGTCCATCTTACATCCTTATTCCCTATAATGTAATACAACAGTTTCAAAAATATTGCACATTTTTACAAACAGCAGACACTGCGTCCCCTTTATCCCATTAAAAACTGATGCAACACGCTGTATGCATGTACCTCTGTATGCGTCTAGAGGTTGCCTTAGGTCTTAATGGATTATTTAAAAGATCCATTTCTCCCAACAAAACCCATGAGCCGACCCGCTGACTGCTGAAGTAGCTGATGTGCTCAGAGGCTGCCGTGGCTGAAACAGGATGGTGACTCCATGAATTTTAGAAACAGGATGGCCAGTTAGCACTACTTAGAAAGACGGATGGAGCGCGAGAGCAGTTCAGGTAAGATCATGAGTTGGCAGAAAGCAAAGGGCTGTGTAGAAAGACGACGTGTCTGCTATAAAAGGCGGTTGTTGAGTCAAGGAAACGTCCTCCTGCTGTGTGTCAGTGGTGCAGAAAGACAACCAGAATCAGCTCCAAGCTTCCATGATAAATGCACTAACAGCTGGACGCTTCCACAGTCAGAACAATGTCGGAAGTGTTTAGTGAAGTCGGTTTTAGACCGGATGTAATGGATCTGTTGGAGCGTTTGTGTGTGTGTGTGCAGGGTTCACTTAGAGGAGCAGCGGAAGAGAAAGCTTTCATCAGCTTAACACCTTCACCTTCACGAGAAGTCTGAATGGGTACTCTGTGTTCATCACATTTATAGACACACACACAGAAGCATGCATACACAGATGCATAAAAATAAACGTACCCGCGCACGAAGCATGCGTTCATGCCATACCTCGTGTGTGTACAATTTCAGAGGAAGTGAACCATATTAAAGGTCAGAGGACACACAGAGATTCCTGGGAGTGTATTGGGTGCTTTGCAGGGCCAAGGAAAGAGCAAGGTATGCTTTATGATTGTGGATGAGGAGGAAGAGAGCAACGAAGGCTGTTTCTACTCCTGTCAACGTTTTTACTGAGTGTCTGCTATGTATCAGAATTTCATCTGTGTGCAAGTGAGGAAACGGAGTAAAAAGGATGGAGACTGAGAGAGCAAAGGCCACGAAAGAGCTCGTAAATTTTAGATGACACTTTGTTGGACGGGTGACAGTTTTTTTGTCAGATGGACTTTACACCAAAGCCAATAATTTGGGTTTTGAAGTGGCCTTTAAATCTCTTATAATGATGACAAAAAACTCCTAATGAGAGTTTTCCCAAATACTTTCATTGGGAGTTACAGAGGATTCACATCAATTGAAACTCCTCTTTATCACATAAACAGCATAACCAGAAGTCTTTGTCATAACATCCAACTGCTGGAAGGACAATAATTCCCAAAGCGCTCATAATTTGTAGACACAAGGACGGGCATGAGCGCGCTTCAGTACCAGCTGATGGTCACGTGTGATTACCTCACAGTACTGCTGGACACAGATTACAGTGCTGGAGTAGATTTTTTTTGAAGGTGCAGTCGTTCCAAATGACTGTTTTCCAGAGAGGCCTCTTGTGGGATTGCGGGTTTCTTATAATTGGTGGGTCCAGACGCAAATCTAGCAAGAGATGTCAACAAACAAAATGAAAAGAAAGAAGAAGAAAAAAGACCAAAGAAAAAAACGTTGCACATCCACAAGCTGTCATCGAGGCTGGTAGATTTAAAAAAAACAAAAACAGGTTGAACAAACCCACTGATCCTAGAGTGAACCTAGCCAAGCCCAAATGATTAAAGAAGATTGCTCTGCTTTTGATGTAACTGAAGCAAGCACAGACTAAACAGACCGCGAGAGGCATTCAGGAGCCGACACACAATGGAAGTGAAATGCCAAACCTCTGAATGGCCCGAAGGCAGGTGCACCGTTGTGGCCCATTAACTATGAAGTTTGTGTAAAAATGACTAGAGGAAAACATCAGTGGCCTTTGCCGCTCGCTCTCCGCCCTAAGAATTGGATGCAAACATTCCCACATGCGGTGAACAGCGCACTCAAGACTCCATACAAATGGACTCGTGCCAGCAGATATACATGCACACACACACACACACATGCAGGACATTAAACAGACAAGATGCCCAGTGAGTGTTAAAGACAGGGACAGTGTGTAATTGTTCGAAGGAAACAAGCAAACAAATGATGTCATTATCTCAAAGTGCATTAGCTTGAATATTATTACCATAACGGTGGGAGGCATTTGGCATTCTCGGCTTTCATAGCTATGGACTGACTAGTGAGAAAGAAAAAAAAGACGGCATTGTTCGAAATTACACTCATACATCTGACTTTTTTTTTTTTCCCTTGTCAAACATGCAAAGTCACAGCTGAGAAAATAATTCAGCTGTTTTGGTATTTCCCCCATCCTCTGAAACGGCATCAGGAATACCTGGGCGTGTTTCTACAGAAGGTAATCCCTGAGGGCACTTCCCTGCGCCGCTAATGTTTTTTAAAGCATTAGCGTACAGGAGGCATACAAATGATCATGCAGAAACATGAAGAGAGCAGGCGGCAGGCTGTAATACGGGGTCCCCATGGCAACCATACAAAACGGCATGCACTCACCATGGCAACAGAGCTGGTGAGGGAATATAGCGGAGACGGCGCTGGAGCTGGTGATGGCCTCTGGGTGTTTGAAGTGATACATGCATGTCAGCGGCACAGCATCAGCAAGTGATTCAGCCACACTGAAACATAAACACTCACAAATTACATTTGCAAATGACATTTGTGAGTGTTATGACGGACAGCAGCGGCTGAATTAAAGCAGGAGTCGTGATGCAGAGGTGTTAATCGCAAACAACAGAGATATAGAAGAAAAAAGCGTGACCTATTGACCACACACAGGCGCCCTGAGGTCTGAACAGCAGCAAATGCTTCCTGACAGGCCTCCATAGACTGCCAATGATAAGCCCTCAAGCCCTACCTTCAGCGGGGTAATCTGATCAACAAAACCAAACAAATACCAATAAACAGCTCACTTACACTCAACAATTTACCCAAACAGATTTCATTACAAGTTGGTAGCTTCACTTAAAACTGTTTCACACATCACCTACACAACTGTTATCTCAAGCTGAAATCCAAATCCATGCTTCACCCCTCCTTAATCAACCACTTGGAGCCTCCCAGAACCTTTAAATAGTGCTCAGAGGCTCTGGGGACCATTTTGGCCTGAGCACCTTGGAAAGCAGACAACAGCAGAGGTAAGAAAGTCATCAAGATATATCACTCACTTGACTCTACATAAACCTGCAACTAAATACACGTCTTCCAATTAATCACCGTGTAGAGATTGCACAATTAAAAATGACATTTTCTTTCCTCTTGCCAAACTGAACTGTGCTTCTTTTCACAGGACAAACCGTTATCAGAGAAACAACAAACAGTAAAATACATTCAGTCTCTGTTTGTGCAGTTATTTCTTACCATTTTTTTTAATCTTCAGAAATCAATGAAGTGCAAATTGATGGAATGTGTTTCCCTTATCCACCAGAGTGAGTAAATATTGGCCTTTTTGTATGATGTATATATTTTAAGACATGCCAATTTATAGTGGACCTTAAACCTAAACATGCATTAATCCAATATTTTTATATTAAACATGAAACACATGTATCATGTTAATGTTTTCCCCCCCACTCTGTTCACGCTTTATCACTAATTACATTAGAGTTGGTGAAGTTCGTTATCTTCTGCCAGAGCCTGATGTGTTGTGTTTTTAATCTACACTAATTGGCAGCTGGTGTAGTTTCACACTTAATGGATATACAAGTAGAATCAATCTTCTCATCTGACACTCTGCAAGCATGCTAATTACTGAATTACCTAAAATGGGCATTGCCTCTACATCTTCTTCATCTAAATCTTCCTCTAAATTAGAACATAATGCTCCTTTTTAACCTTAACCCAGAAGCTCACTGGCCCTAAACAGAAAGGCTTTTCTCTGGAGGTAAGAAGAGCAGAAACACAGACACAACTCTGTTCCTATAGTGTGGCACTATGTCATGCTATACTGTACAGTAGGCCATGGTTAATAGAGTCACAGTAGACTTAGCTAAAATGACAAATAGCCCCACACAACTGCTGATGCTTCAAGGCCACAGTCGACTGTTCTGTAAACGATAATGGGTTTCCTGCCAGACAAGGAGAAACCCCCCGAACAGACCATACATCATCATTCTGTTACCGTTGCTGATGCTAAAACACCAGCATAAGCAGCTGCATTTTCACACAGCAGTTGAAATTATCTGGACATGTTTGGCTAAATGTGAAATCGCAGCAAGTTTCACCACCCATGGGCGCCCATCACAGTACATAATTTACCTAAATTTGGGAAGCGAAATTAAGTAAAAAACGCCCTCCAATAGCTGAAAAAATCAAAATCATTATGGCCAAACGAGGCGTGATTAATGCTGCACATTAAGTGGGCAGTTCACAAAAGAATCTCCCTAATGAGGTTGGTTGTCAGGGAAGTTTTTTTTCTTTAATCATTGTCTTTAATTAAACACTGAAACACGGTGACACGCGGAGATATCAATCACTCCGGTTTAAGCTGCTTTTTCAATTCGGCAGCCATTAAAAGTTGCACCGCTTGGCTGGTTTCGACGTCAGCGGAGGTTGGATGAATCTGTGTCACTGTGAACTCAGGAGGCCTTTTGGTTAAAGGGGAATAAAAACAAATGTGTCTGTGGGAGTTCAGATGAGATCTGAAGTGCAACCTATGCAGGATGTAGATTCTGGGCTGCTCCAAGTGTACTTTGGCGTTGGTGTTATAGGAAATAGCTGGTGAACCTTGTGATTTTGAAACTCTTTGGCTTGAAGATGTGCATAATTTCTCTGCATTGATATTCAGCCACCCTGGAGCGAGACTGTCTGCTGGAGCTGTCTGCTCAGTGGAATAATGGGAGCGGGTGGGTGTGGCAGAGGACTAACTGGCAATAACAACACAACAGACCTGACTCAATGTCTCCATCTAGTGGGGAAAGGAGGCCTAACATGAACAGGTGGATTTTATCCAACAACATCAGAGCGATTGTGGTCACATTTTTTTAAGTGTTTTGTCAAATGGCAGTTTTGTAGGCTGAGAAATGAGGCTCACTTGAATTATGCCAGCCTCTAAATGCAACTGAATTTTGGTTGCTAATATTTTCTAGAATATGTGCTACTTTTCTCTGAAATACACTCAGTTTTATGCAACATATTACAGTGCAGACCTAAATGTTAAGAGACTGGGCCACCATATGTGGACTGACCCAATTTGCTTTCAATATTGTTGCTGAAAACACAAATATTGCTCCATTTTTGGCTTTCCAATAGAACATCTAGCTTCTTGAGAACGATATTTGGGGGTTTAAATGTGTGCAAAAGGAAAAACATGTTCAGTAACAGTAATACTTTTTCAATGTGCTTCTGTACTCAAGGTTCAGCTTCTAAATTTCTAAAAAAGGAATACAGTGAGAGAAGGAAAAGACCGGCAACAGATCGCTCATAAATCCTCACAACAGTGGAAATAAATACTGTTTTATTTTCTCTTCATACAAAAAATCTGTCTTATCGTAGGAAAAGAGTGCCATCATGTGTTGAAAAGTAGCACAGCAGGGCATAACAATAACATGTATAATATATGATGATATATTGCATTAAAACTATCAAACTGTACACATGCTTGCTTTTTGAGTTTTAATGTAGAATTACCAAAAAAACGATTTTATTTGACAAGTTGTGTAGGAAAAATGTTGGGAATCTGTTTTCGAGTCGATATTTTTTAAATAGAAATTGGAGGATGGTGGCAGAAAACGCAGAATTAATCTCAGTTAAGACAGAGATTCAATTATAGAGGATGTCTGTATTATTAGAAGGTACTCCTTAAATTATACTTGGTTAAAAAAAATAAAAAATACAACAGCTTTTTGGTTCCCGTTAGTCCTGCTTTGTATGCTAAACACAACACAGCAGGTGCATGAGAAATTAGTGTTTATACTGAGGAAAAACATGCCAGCGCAAAAACAATTTATTAAAATTCAATTTAACGTAATGCCGAATGTTTTGTCAAGTTAGGATTCATTTCAAACTGAGGATTAGTTATACAGAAAACACCGTAGACTGTTTTGTCACCTGAGCACGCGCTCATCATAACAACGCAAACAATTCAGTCAGCAAGTTGATTTATTCCACAGATCAAATATGACTCATTACAGTTCATCAGAAAGTTGTCCATGCAACAACTCCCTCATCACGCCCACATACTATTATAACACTCTCAAAAACACATACACACAAATAACAGACTCATTTCAGTGGTCATATATTATCAATATTATTATGCACAAAATATAAAACTAGCATCTGTCTCTGACATCAATACACATTGGCTGCAATATTACTTCTCTTGCATGTATGTATATGTACACAAGGTAGTTACTATGCAGTGCATAGTCTCCATAAACTTCTTCTGTCATGATATTGCATAATAAATATCAACAGACTTTTAAGACTTGCTATGATTCAGACAAGTGTGCTGGCAGAGAAAACACTCGGTTAAGACAGTAAATGAACCTTGAGGAGTGTGTGCAGTGTATGCATGTGAGTGCATGAAATGAAGAGACTTTCGAGGGTAACAAACATGTCCTCTTTGAAGGGCTACTGTGCATCTGTGTGTGTGCACTCATGTCTGCAAATGTGATTATGTCATTAACAAAGAAGTCGCCTCACAGACCCTGAGATAGTCCATTTAACCAGTATTCTGCCAAAACAGCCCTGTCTGGGCCAAACCAGTCAGCTCCAAAGAAGCTGGCTCCTTCAGTATCTGTCAGTCAGGCTTTGTTCAAACTTCTCAAGCAGGAAAGGGTTGAGCCCTGCTACTTCCATGAAACACAGCCAATACAAAGAAGTCAGAACCATGTAGCAAAACCATGATGAAGGAGGTTGCTGATGGATCTTTTAATCAGAAATTATGACGCTGTGATTGTGGCTGCTGCACCTCATCATAGAGAATTTAACATTTTATGCTGCAAAAAAACTGCCCAAAAGTGGATGGCCTAAAGTTAACGAAAGGTATATGACTTAATTGAGCACGAGAATAAAACCTGACAAGTGACAATGTTTTCTGATCCACTATTTCTAAAACTTTGTGCACTTTTTTCTTTTATGTCGTCATCTCCTGCCAGTTATGAGGGTCTAGAATGGTAGCCATTTTTGAAGTGGCAGTATATTATATTGGGATATATTAAACTGTAGTTTGTGTAGCTATAGGTTGTTCTCCATGAGGGTCTGTGGGATCTGTTAATTCTGTTTTGAAGAAATAGCCCACTTTACACATCCACCACTGGACTGAAGACTTGTTTTTCTACTGTGTACCTGTTTGGTTTCTGTATATTTTTGTCGGGCACCCCTTGGAGTTCGAGGTCTAACTCATCTGCCTTGAGCGATGACGCCTGTTTCACACTAAGACGGCCACCAGAAAGCTATGACGCAAATGTCTTCCACGTTGTGCTTCACACGTCTTTATTAATCAGCCTGCTATCGGGCTCAGTTCAGTTCGAGTCAACCTAACGCTGCTTCGGGGAGCAGTGGCGCTGCCTTCAGATTATCTGTACAAATTTCATTTGGCTTCTCTTCCATTCTCCATCATTCACCATCTTCAATTCTCTGCAACATTTCTCTCTGTTTCGCTTTTTTTTTTTTTGCTTCCCTGCTTTGGTTGCTTCTTTTTCTGCTTTGTCTTTCTGTCCTCAATCACCTCTCGTTTTTCTTCTTTCCTCTCACTGAGCTCTTTCCCTCAGTGTTGCAAGAGGAAGTTGGTTGCCATGTTAATGTCGTTATTTGAAGCTCTGAGGGCCTCGAGGGCGTCGATCCTGGAAAAGCCCATTTCCACTAACCGCGCAACCTGTGAGACAAAAAAAAATTAGTTCTTGTCTCAAGACAGCGGCGGCAGACAAATCATCGCATGGGAATACGTCATAAATGAGTCCTGCACAAAGTACGACAGAGATAGGTCAAGTTTTGATGAGTCATTCAAGTCAGATATGAGAAAGCAGATTAATGCGTCCAGAAAAATATCCACAAACAACACAGAATAAAGGCACACAGAGAAACACACAAGCGAACCCACCTGTTCCTCTGCGACAGGAGAGTTGTCCAGAGTCGGCTGAGTGGACTGGTGTGTCTGAGCCTGAGGGCGGGGCTGCATCGGGGGTCGGTTCTGTCCTCTGTGTCTCAGGGAGGGGAACAGCCTGGTCCACTGTAGCAATCCAGCCTGCACACAAAGACAGAGGAGGAATCAAGCACCTTCTACAAAAATCTCAACACTGTTCAGACTTAATTGCAATTACGTATGTGTGTTTGATGGGGGTCAGCCTGTGCACCAGTGCAGTAACCAGCCTTGTGTCTGTCTACCTGTGGCTGTTGTCTGGTGTTCCTCCTCGCCTCGTTGTACTGGGCCAGCAGCAGCTGCTGGTCGAGCAGGTCCATCCTCTGCTGCCTCTGAATGTCCAGAGTGGCTCCCATCCCCAGAGGTGTCTCACTGCTTGGCTGGGAGCCTTAACGGTCACAGATGTTAAAACATTATTAGGCAGACAAAAAAACAAAACATCTAAAACACTGTTAAAGACTTGCACACTAGTGACGATAGGGTAATTAAGAAATAATCAGATTCGAAAAGATTTCTCTAGAAATGGTGACAGGTTTTATTCACATGTTGCTTCCTCCCCGCTGATATCTTTCGGACACAGAAACACAGGAGTGGCCAAACTAGATTACCGTTATCACGCTCCATTTCAGTTATGGAACAAAATGTGGAAAGTAACATTGTTAAGCGCCGACTATTTTGAGGGAGATAAACACTCTTTCACAGCTGAAAGGCTTAAAGTGACCGTGCAGGACATTAGGGATTGGAAAGGAAGAGCTACTTAAGGCAGAACATTAAATCCAAATAGCCTTTCAAGGAAATATTTTAAGAGAAGAAAGTAAAGTGTGCATCATTAGAAAAAGAGCACAACAAAGCAGTCGGCTGCTTTTGCCCATAAATCAGTACTGTATGCTTTGATAGTACTGTTTGTTAATGAGATTGTGACCCAATAAATCCTGCTCCAGGATTAAACAAATCTGTGAAATCTGTTTTTCTTTTTTAGGAGGGGACGATTATTAAGCATCCTCTTTGCTAATGAATACAGAATAAAACTGAGCACTAAATGGACACAAAAAACTGGTGAAGAAACTCTAATCTGGAAAAGATGGGTTAACTTTCACCAGCAGTAATGGGAAAGTGTTGTTTTACATTCACTTCAGGTGTTTATTGAATGAAGGAAAGTAAAATAAATGTTCATACATATAAATAAGAATTTGGCCTGTGTTCATTTTGTAAGTCATTCTGCATCACAGCACTGTTCAAATCCTAAAAATGTACACATATTCTTCTTCTTCAATTAGACACTGAGAGACAACAAGTCCAGGCCTTGCAACACTGGCCACTGTGAAAAGGATTTACTCAGGATTTGTGTTTGTGATTACTAACGGATGGACTCACTTGAGAAGAGCGGCTCCAGGATGTACCGTCCAATACGAGACACCCAGGCAGGTACAAAGAGGATCTTCTGTAACCGGAGAACATTGGAGTGGTACAGTCCGCCTGAGATCTGAAAGGCACATTTAGAAAAATACATGAAGAGCATATACGATAAAAATCACAAGATTTACTTAATAAACTTTGCCAAGCAATCCTCAGTGTGTTGCAGGGAGCAAAGCAACAGTAAGAAACAGAAACATTTTCTGCCCATCAGCTATTGCAACTCTGGTGCTTAACAATATGTTTTTGTGTTGATATTGAGTGACATGACAGATGAGAAGCTCACAGCACAAACATGCAGTATTGCAGAGCTTTTTAGCTCCTTAAATTACACTGTTTTGATACTCTGGCCCATGTATAGAGACTATGCTGAGTCCTGTGGCCCTCAACAAACACTGCACGAGGTTGACTGGTAGGGTTTCCTTATTAGAATCCAGGACGGGCTCGTTGGTATTTAACGATTCTTTTCTGATTATGCTGATCATTTTCAGTTCTTAGGAATTCTCGATATCGATTAGCTGAGGGGTAGGCAGGTGTTTAGAGGTGCTACAACATTAAAATCCTGCTTGTACCCTTATTCTTGAGTAATAATAATCTAAATTCAGAATTCACTGTATTATAGTACCCTGCCTTTGCCCTAAGTCAGCTGGGATAGGCTCCAGCCCCCCGTGACCCTAGTGAGGATTAAACAGTGGGTAGATAATAGATGGATGTATTACAGTACAGTCAAGATATTTTCTGCAGTTTTACTTTTAATACCATAGCACATGTTCCTGATTATATTTACTTTACAAGTAACATTTTCAGTGAGGAACTTGTACAGTGTGGTATTAGTACTTTTTCTTAAGTACATTATCTTAGTATCCCTCTACCACTCCCTACTGCTTATCAAGATAAACAAATCTAATAACTACATGAATTAATACAGTTACTATGTTTTTTTTAACACCCACACAGCCAAACTGCACATATCACCTTTAAAGAATGTGGTGACACAGATGAGTGAGTTTGATGTGGGAGGGGAGTCTCTCCCTGTGTGTGGGATGTTGCTGCAGTCTTAAAAAGTTGCTGCTATAAGGGCTAGTAAAGTAAATGTGGTCAGCTGTATGTTTCCTAGATATGCGTAATAGTTACTGAAAGTTTGTGTTTTGTGGGCACTGTCACAGAAGAGAAATAAAGAGTTCTTGTTCATTTAATGTTACTGCAGCATTCTCCTGATTCTTCACAGCAGAGTTGTGTGAAACGGTCTTTACCGCAGATAAATGCTGCCAGCAGAAAAACAGAGCTGAGTAAAGCATTAGTAAACGTAGCAACGGTGGTTGCTTTTCTGGTTTCATGAATATTTTTGGGTTTACTTAAGCTACTTTACTGCAACAATAAGACTTGTAGAGTGTTTTGCAGCAGCTTTAGCAAATTTAGAAGATTGTTAAGACAATCACACAATTTGTTCATCTGCTAAACAAGCAACTCAACAACGGCTGAGTAGGTTAAATGAGAATAATCCTAGATTCACAATTTATTAAGACAAAAGCATTAGGAGAGGGGAAAACATGCTTTCAATTCATATGGACAAAGGCACAGACAGATAGCGGTAGATACATGGTAGTTGTCTGCAGTACATAGTTTATAAAGTAGCGCAACAGAAAGTGTTTTTGGAACCAATAAGCCGAATCGAGAAAAAAAAAATTGTAATAATTGCTATGGAATGACAGACTTTTGGAAATGGTTCTTGATTCCTCACCCAGATAGTAATCAAGGAGATCAATAAACAATTTCTACATTTGCAGCTGGAAGTGAAAATCTTGGTGTCGAAATTTAGAAAAGCACAAATTCCAATAGCAAACTTTGTTGAAAAGTTTTTGTTTATTTAGGCTTTACATATGATTTTTTTTTTTTTTATGTATATATTTTTTTGGCTTTTGCCTTTATTTTTAGAGCAGTAGAGATAGACAGGAAAAGGGGGGAGAAAAATGGGGAGAAACCTGCAACCCGCTGTGTCTGTGGGTACTATAGCCCCTGTTTATGGGTCGCCCGCTCAACTAGGTGAGCTTTAGGGGCGCCCGGAGCATATGAGGAGTTATAAGAGAACTTTTAAACATGTATCTTTCCTTGACTTTATGACTCATGAAGTTTAACCAGTCAGAAAATGCTGTGGGTGAGACTACTACTTGAATTTGTTTATTTTTTGTTTTATTTTATCAGCTAAAAAAAAAAAAGTAATGCCAGTGATCAGAAAAATGCTGAGCATTGGCTAAGACAATCAGTCAGGCTGATTATCGGCAGACCCCGACGCTGCTTCATAAATCATTCATCACAGTTTTAAACACTGGCACGCTCAACAGACGTACAGTAAGAAAATGTCTCTACTCACCAGTCCACTGAGTGCAAGCAGCCACATGAAGGGGCTGGAAGTCAACAGCTGTACCACAGAAGGATGAGAGAGGCAGACAAGGAAGAATGAAGGTCAGACTAGCTGGGAAACAAGTATTCTCAAGGGTTCAAGAATAGTACGAGACAAAGCAAAACAGACGCACATGTGGCCACACCAGCAGAACATGAGCCTACCTGCAAGCCTACTATGTAGACCAGAGACTTGTTGGTGATCTGGATGTGACCCAGAACCTGGGTGACTGGCATCCGGGGGATCGAAAGGTAGAAAGGCACAAACAGAGAGAAGACTGGAGCAAGCCTGTGACAGGAAAAGATGAAAGTGGAGGGGATGGCGAACCAGAGAGAGCTTTAATAAAAATATGAACATTTCAGTAATATTCCAGGCAGTCCAAGAGAGACATTGTTGGCTTTTGTAACTAGTCGTCTTACTCTTTTACTCTCTCGAATAATAACTAATTACCTCACTGAGCCTGCTAAGTCAGTTTTATTTTCATCCTTTTGTGGAGGTGGACTGTATGCTGCTGTCACAGTTTAAATACCACACACCCATATTTAAAGCAGGCGGGGGATTGAGGAATTAAATATAAATACTGCCCAGAGCTTATACGGTGATATGTGGTGGGGAAAACTAAGGATTTTCCACTTAAGTAACACATAGTGCTTTGAAATATAAGTACCACAATGTTCAAATTTTAATTGCACATGCATCATTACAACATAGTACTCACAGTCCTGCAGGCAGTTCCTCCACCTCATAATCAAATAGAAACTGGAAGGCCTGAGCCAACAGGAAGTCTATCAGTGCAGAGAGACACCAAGTGCCCAACAGGAAGGACTGGAATTAAGAAAAGCACTATATTTAATTAGAGCAGCACATACCTAGAAAGCTAAAGTCTAAAAAAAAAACTAAAGTCTGCCAACACTAAAGTCTACAAAGGCCCATCTTTAGGCATTTCACTACTATAAACACAGAGTTAGTCAGATGAGGAAGTGGGATGTTCTCTTCCCTAAAAGCTGAAGATGACTACGACTGATGAACATCCTTCTAACCCGGATTGAAAAGGTCTTAACATTTTGCATTCGTAAATGAGAGTAACTGGGGAAGAAATGGCACGCAAGAAAACTCTGAGTCAGAACAGACCCAATTTATGTGACAGTGTGAAATGGCAATTGGAATCTAGATCAACTGAGAACATGAGCAAGCAAGTGTATTAAATTTGTACTTCATCAATCTAAGTATTCATCTATCAATGGTTTTGCTACTTACAGCAAATTTCCTGGTGCCAAACCTCCTCTCAAAGATTCGAAAGTTGTAAATGAGCAGACTGCTGCAGAAGGAGTCCTTCACGTCTAGACAGACCAGCCTGCCACACAACAACCTCCACACCTACAGCACAGGGGAGGGAGGGAGAGCAGAGTTATAACACACACACATGCAGCTACAGAAACAGAGACAACACCATAGCCTTGTGTACAATTGCCTCTTCTGAGACTCCGTAACAAAGCAGAAGAACAACGTTGTCACAAATCAGGCTCTTGAAGGAGTTTTACATTTAAATAAAACATAACAAGTTGATAAAATATTAGGGCAACAGAATATATTGTGTCAGCATTAACATCCTGATATTTGCATGTACAATAGTCATATCACAGTGATTGACTCAACTTTTTTTGCTGCTTGAAACAAAAAGGAAACTAACACAGTGCTCAGTTTCCATTATTTAAACTACAAGACAAGTCTGTCTGATGGAACACAATGTATTCTAATTTTGTGGTTTTTGTTTGTTTTTTTGACAAAACTATTTACAAGACATAGAGTTTTGGGATTTTTTAAAGTTTTTTTTTGGCCTTTTTGCCTTTATTTGATAGGACAGTCAAAAGAGAGAGAGGAAAGTGGGGGAGGAAAGTGGGGGAGGAGAATGGGGGAAGGGGTTGCAGCAAAGGGTCTTGAGCAGGATTTGAACCCACAGCTGCTGCATTGGAGACCATAGGCCTTGTATATGGGTTGCCAGCTCAACCAGGTGAGCCAAAGCGGCAGCCCATTAAACATTGACTTTGTTGACATGCAGGTTCCACCTGTGGCCAGCAAAATGAGCGAGGAACAGGAGAGAAACACTGAAAAGGATTTTAAGATTTGGTTGCAAAAACAGACACAATGCTGATATTTTGGATCAATTTTGGCTACAGAAATAATAATGCTGATCTCGGATGCTTTGCCACTGCTACACCATAAGAGAAAGGGTCCTAATGGTTTGCACTCAAATAGCCTTCACAGCAAAAAGTCATTTTTCAGTTTTATCTTTAACTATTTTCATTTCTGATGTAGATGCAACCCCCTACAAAAATTCCTGTGTTTTGTTTTTTTTTTTGCAAGTATATAAAACTCGTTATGTCTCTTTTATTATATTATGCAGCTCTTAATAACATCAAGTCATCCTCCACTTAACAGCTTTTACAGAGCGTTCAACTGCACTTTGTGGTTTTCATCAGCAACAGGAACCAGTTCAGATGTAATTAAATGTGGAAGTTTGGTTATGTGGCAACAGGTGATTATATATACATGAAAGCGGGAACATTACAGTCACTCCTTGCTGAAGGCCTTCAAGTGTACGTTGTGGCCAGTTTTGGTTTTGCTAAAGTTGTCAGGTCATGGCAACTGGAATAACATATCCCTGTATCATAAATAGCCTCGGGGTATTTTGTAACACAACGCCCTCTATCTTTTGACCACTGATTCAGATGGGATATGAAATAAAGAGCGAAGATTGGGGGGGAATAAAATAAAATCAACAAAATAGAGATTGCTCAGTCTCCTTTTTAGGGTTCACACCACAGTGTGCTGAGTTTTACTGTCATCATGTGGTTGAAGGTTCTTCATTTGCTTGATAACAATGGAGTCAACACAATGGCAACTTTACAAATGCTTCTTGTGTGAGTCTAAGTGAATCCTGTTTGTATTTAAGAACCTGTAGTCCAGATTGTGATGACTTTATTAATCTCACTAAGGAAAAAAAAAGTTCATAATTCATATAAAAGTAGACACACTACGTGATTATGATCCTGGGTGTTGGTTTAAGTCTCTCCCCTGAGTGTCTCCATCCTAAACCCAGGGTCAGATGCTGGACACATACCTGGTGCTGCTGTGTGACAGCCTGGAGGTTGTACACGAACAGTTGCTGGTACTGTGGCAGCAGGGTGAGCATCACAGTCAGCCCATTGAGCACCAGCAGGAGGCTTTTAGACAGAGGAGCCTTGTCTGTGCGAAATAACACACACACACAACATAGTTTAGTGGCACTGTCGCCCTCTTTAGCGAGCCGCTAATGTTGGTGTTTTATCTTAATGGAGAAGGGGCTAATGTATAAATAGAGGCGGGGCAGACACGTAGCTTTCGAAATTAGCTGGGTATTCATGTTATTTCAAGTACGACACGTCAACTGAGTCAATTGGCTAAAGGGGAAATGCGAACCTAAGGTGGGTGAGTAATTAAACACGGCTGTAATTGACGGACACAGCCTCGAGTAAATGAATGACAGCGCAATGCTAACGCCAGCTAGCTAAGCTCCGGGTAAACTGACTGCGACAGCCCCGCCGTGGGTTGACGGCGGTTCCGGGATACTTACACAGGCCCCGAGAACCGGTGGTGGTGAACATGGTGTCTAGATAAGCTACGGGGTCCAGACGATAAAGGGTTAATCCCGACACAACGCCAAACTAACAGTAAAACACCGAAATAAAGTTGGGGAGAGGATCCATGCTGAGCGCTGTGACTGTGAAGGGAAGGAGACAGCGGAGAGGAATCAGCTACGGAAAGCCGACGAGGACACAAAGGTGTTCATTCGCAGACGGAGGAAACTGGAGGGCAAAGCGGCCTGTCGGGGGCGCTGTTGCTCTGTGTTGAGGCTCCTCTGGCATTTTTTCCGAGATGTAACCCTCACTCCACTGCGCTTTATTTTTCCCTGTTAGTGTTTGGAAATTCTTAGTTTATATGATAACAGCAGAGTCAACCGTTTACCAGCTTTGCAAACTCCGGATGTTTGGCTTTTAAATAAAACCTCCAGTTCATCCAAAAATGCTGCAGACACAATAATGATAGAAACTTTCAAGACAGTCAAGTGTAATCAAGTCACCTTTATTTTATATAGCATATTTAACCCTATTCAGGACCTTTGGGGGCTTTTGGACCCCAGGCCATTTAGCTATGTGACAGGTATTGTGTTTTTTATTTTTGAAGAGTTTTTTTTTTTTTTAAATATAAAAAGAGGGACATTTGTCATGCATTTGGAACCAAAAATACATCAACTTATCAGAAAATGTATTTAACACAACATAAAAGTCTATAATGAATACCAACAAATATTTTGCACACAGTCTTTTTTGGGTTCGAATGGAGCCCGAAAGATCTTCTACGTATGGAAACATGAAAGTCCTGAATAGGGTTCAAGCAAACAACCACTGTGCTAAAGTGCTTTCAAGTAAAAAATAAATAAATACATTGACTGGTGTAACAAGATTGACCCCCTTCAAGCGCAACAACATTAAGTAACACTGTTAGCCTATATAACCTTTAAGTACAATTCTACTGTGTCCAACAACTTGGGTGCATTCATCCATCATGCCATATCCACACATGCCAAGTGTGTACACAGTATTTATTATATTTTCATTTCTATCTGTATTCTACTTTTGCATTTCCTGTCTCGTCCTGTTCTCACTGTGCTGCATTTGTATACTTGCTGTACCGTGTGAATTTCCCCAGTAAGGGTTCAGTAATGTTGATCCTAATTAACCTAATATGTTCAAATATTAATGCCCTACAGTGTTATTAATGACGTGAGTTAACCTGAGTAATTTGAATATTTTAGGATTAAAACTCTATTTAAAAAAATTACATAAAATGCAGCTTTACTTGTCGAAAATGAATATTAAGGCTCACACTGTACAGTGGTATTAATTATAATAAATAACCTCACCCAATTAGAACTCAAGTCATGATATCTACAAAAATATATGACAAGTCCAAGGATTCTCTGGACCCCCTATGAGCAAGCTTTGTTTCTATTTTTGTTGTTATTTATATTTATTGCTTAATTTTGCATTATTTAATGTCATCTTATTTTCTCTTTTTTTATATTACTGACTGTGGGGAGGAAAACTCCTTTGCAACAGGAAGAACCCTCCGGCAGAACCAGGCTCAGGTATCGTATCCTAAAGACCTTATTATACCATATAATCCCAGTAGAGCACTTTTTCTCGTCAACACTTTTCTCTCTCTCTCCATATTTATATTCCACCATTGCGTGCCCCTAGCTGTGTGTGTTTTGTCGTCTCTGTTGGTATCTCAGGCTCTACACTCCTCCAATGTGCGGTTACCAACCTCTTCAGTACTTGTTGTTCTCTTGTGCATTGATTGTCTGATTTCTATCTGTTATACTTTTTTTTCTCTCCCTTTCACCCTTACCCCAGCCAGTCGAGGCAGATGACCGCCCTCCCTGTGCCTGGTTCTGCTCGAGTGTTTTTTCCTCTTAAAGGAATGTTTTTTCCTCCTACTGTTGCCAAAGAGCAGATTAAAGATAATCAGAAGATTTATTGGTTTTCCCTCTATAGTATAACATCATAAGGTTTTTAGCTTACTATGTGAAGTGCCGTGAGACGGCATATGTTGTGCTTATAAATAAAACTGAACTGCCCAACAATGCATTTCCATAAAAGGTTATATATATATATATCTTTCATTCGTAGGTGAAGCCATGCAAGTAGCTTTAAAACCATTTCATTCTACAAATTGACTTTCCAAGTAAAAATAAACATAAATTCCCTCAAAAACTAATAAATCTAATAAAAAATTATACAGCAAAATATGAGAAGCACTGCTGATTAAAGAAGTCTTAAAAAGAAAAAAAAAATAGCCTACTTGGACTGCATAAACTAAAACCATGGAAGAGCAAAGAAGAGCAAATTATTCTGATCAAAGCTTTAAAAATGTTTTCTGACAGGTCACGGTCCTTGCACACCACATCACAGTGCATCCACACAGCGGTGAGAGCATCTATCTGAACACTTTGTCTACGTAGGGACCCGTGAGAGGTCTGTACCCCCAGGTCGAAAATCACTGATCTAAGGACTGCAGCACCCCTGCAGCTGGGATTTAGTGTCCCACTCACAGGCATTTCAGCAGGGCGAATGCTGTCTCGGATGATCCTCCTGATGAAGGACAGTGTCCTTACTCATGATACCACCCTGCTGTTATCTTATAAACCTCAGACAGGGCATTCCCAGGCCCTGAAGCGCAGGTATAATTATGTTTGATCTTTGTCCTATCTTCTATGGCCATTTGCCCAGTTTGCGATGTGTATTTATGGGCTGGGTATGCATACGAGTAGCACAGGGAATGTTTCGTGTCTTGAAGTCATGTGGTCAGCTTTCTGACAGAGTGGTAACACGTCTAATTATCCTTGGGGCCTTGAGCAGGATGTGGCTACACAAAGTCCAGATTAATGACTTTTGCTTATGGTCCTCCGGCCTTTTGCGCACAGTGTCATATCTTGTCAAGGTTCAGGCTTCCTTTGCAGAGGTCCTGCTTTGTCTTATAGTTCAATAGCTGCCAGTTTTATTCACATCAAACAGTGCGTATACCCCTCTTGCCTGGTTGCGATTGCTCCTGAGCCAGTTGATCCGATGCTTATGTTACGTCCAAGTACATTTGAAAAGATATGGCGAACAGCTGTCTAATAGTGTTGCATTTCCACATCATCCACAGATGCAATAGTGTTGGTTCCCATTGGTTAGTTCCCACCCATTAGGTCTATTTGGCTGCCTGTGGTCAGATGTGACTGCAAAGCAGAGCTCAGTAACAGCTTGCTAATTGTGTTTCAGACCTTCTCTGTCACTGATGTAGGAGTGAGGTCTAAAAAGGTTGCTTTGCCCCTGTTCTCAATCAAAGATAATCAGATTAAACAGCGCAGAGATGTGTGTATGTGTGTGTTTGTGTGTGCTTACCAATAAAGAGACTCCAGATTTGGAGACAGCCTTGACTCCTGCTGTTTGCTTTGTTCATTAAGAGGAGATGAGCAGATGGTTTGCTGGTCTGTTGTGCAGTGCACACATGCGGGCGCGCACACACACACACGCACACTGAAACACACACATGCAAATACACACACGCACATGCATGCTCGGTCCTGTCACCTTAGCTTTATCCTCCATTTATCTTTTCCATTACACATCTCGCGGCAGGACAATGCTACTCGGTGAATTGTGAGGGGTATGTGTGTGTGTGTGTGTGTGTGCGTGTGTGTGTGAGACACAGAGAGAGATACAAGGGAGCGTGAAAGGGAAGAGCACCGCTGAATGAAGTCACAAACGTTTTTAGTCAAGACAGCCTCTGAGGTGGTCATCTGAAAAGCTGATGACTCATTCACACATTCATTTATGTGAATCATTGCTATTCACTTGTCAGCCGCTCTGTATTCAGGAAGAATTGCTTGTAACAGAGGTATTGTTTTAGTCCTGCATCACAGCTTATCTGCCTGTGTCCAGGAAATGGCACACCGCACATTTAGACAAGGTTGCATGAGCAAAACCTGGCCTACAGCACAGATTGTTTTGGCACAACACATGGACTCAGAACAAAGTGATATAGATATTAATTAGGACTTTGGAAAACTTCATATTTCTTGCCAGTTAAGTTCTAAAGCATTTACCGTACCCTTTAGAGGAAATTGCTTCTAATATTTCTAAACAACCTGCATTTTTGATCTTTGACCCCTCATGCAATTTATTCACCTTTTACTTTGTGCACCAGTAGACGAACACTTAGTGTAGTTTTGCATGTCTTGAGCCGCACACACAGGACAGAACAGGCTTTCCTTTCAAATATCTCTTTCACATGCATGTGGACAAACATATTTTTCTCAAATTCTAAACTGCAAATTAAGCTGCAATTGATTTATATTAGCAGGCATTTGCAGGGCTTCGATCCAAAAGGAGTCAGAAGAGCTTATTCATTAGTTTAATCACGTATGCTTCCATCTACTGCAATACTAATATTTGGCAGGCAACGATCATAAAATAGCCACAAATTTTAACACAGCAAAAATGTTTTTTTACTAAATATAATTTATCATTTATTCCTCATCTTATTTCTTGTGCTCTCAACTGATTACTAACACGAGTTTACCTCATAAAGGGTTTTTTAAAAAAATGATAAAAACGAGTGCAGCCACAGGGAAATAGTGCCTCGTCAACATGTTTCGCTAACAGACAGCTTGCATGTGACCCTGCCCACCGCCTTCCTGTCTGTCTGTCAATACTTACGTGTATGTTTTTGGAGATGGAGCACAGATCGATGCCACGACACTCCCCATCACCCTCACATATGTTTATGCAAACACATGGGCCTCCCCCTCCTCCACACACACACAACACAAATCTAAAGGGTTTAACTATAATACACATCTCAGAAACCTTTAAAGCTCATGCGGAATAGAAAGAAGCAATGACACAATTGAATAAAAAGGATTTGTATTGTTTGTATTGTCAAACTGCACTACTGCATAACATACACAATACAAGTCATTTACTGACTGTACAACATGCCATTATGTGTTTTTTTTTCTGATAATAATAATAATAATAACAAAAATGATGACTATATATATGTACACAACTCTGTTACAAGTTATCTTCATCACTTGCGTCCAGATAAACAGCACTGACAAAAAAAGAACAACTATGGTCGTCTTCATCTAGGATCTAAAAGCCTTGATTTGAAAGAAACACAGTCAAACACAACATCGGAATAAAATAGTCTTCCCACTACGGCTGAGATTTGGTGATAAATGCAATAAATTAAACAAGAGAACAATAGAAAAGTTCAAATGTCACCCTTTGAAATGTAGGGGAGTCCTCTTGAGGAGGTGGACATGTGCGTCTCAGATGCGACTGAGCATGCCTGGTCGATTGTATATCTCATAAATGAAGAATCTCTGTCACTCTTCCATCCATCCGTCCGCTCATTCATCCGTCTGTCCTTCCGCCTCGTCTTCAGAACATCCCAGTGGTTTGCAGGAACACTCTTCCCTCTAAAAACCAACAAAGATAATCACATGAATAAAGAAATACATTTAAATTGTGGTAAAATACAGACGACTTGGCTCTTCAGTGTAGGGAAAATGCTGTCTGCAATGAATCCACTCCTAGAAATACTGAAGAAGGTCCTACACATCCACGACCGGAGATCATTAACAAAAGAGCATTATGGAGGACGGCTTGGTTGAAAGTCTTTTTCGGGCCCTGATCCCCGTTTTTGGCGATAAAACTTCCTGGCACAAAGGAACCACATCCTGCCCTGCTGTCTGACAGACAATTCCCCTTTAAATGATTTATTACTGGGTGTTAATTATGCAAATGATGTCCAAACAAACTCGTCATGAGGACAATTAAGACAGCCATTAATTAGTGGCCAGTTCTCTTCTTGCTTCACTGACATTCAATTAAAAATTGCTTTTGAACAAGCACGCTGTCTGGTATGGCGGTCTTGGCACAGCGCGGAGCAGAGGTGGGCTGGAACCATGCACTCTTTTGATGAGGCCGGGGCTACAGATCACGGCCATTTCTTTCTCTGTCTGTTTAAGATGTTACATGTGGGATTTTCTCATTAATCCATCCCTGTGCAGACAATCACGTTGGCAAAACAAATATATTAAACGCCTGTCTCCATTAAAACGGTAGCCCCGGTGAACTGTCTCATGCCTCATTTCGTTTTGTTCAATTTCTCAGGAGCGGTCTCCCTGTGAAATCTTTGAAAACCCTTCCACTAGACTGGTCAGTTAAGCATCAAAAGCGGAGAGTAGGTGAAATAATGAAATCTGTTGTCCTAGCTCAGTCGATAAGAGCTAAATAAATCCCCACCAGCAGGTATGCCGCGATTCTTACACTGGAATGGAATTTCTGGGTAAGCATGACAATCAATTTATCGCTGTTAATAATAAGTAAATTGTTTCCACAAACTTGGTGTGGGGCTTCTACAAATACTGAAACTTTTACTGCTTTACATCTCATGTGAACGTTTCTCTGTTCTGGCAGGAAAAGCTAAACTCTGTAAGAAGCTTATATCCTATAAATGAGAGAGGGAGCATTTTAGCAGTGACATCTTTTCTGTCTTTTAATGTTCACTGAGCAAAACATGAAGCCGTTTTTGCAGCTACATACCGAGGAAGCAGTATTTTGTTATCTGGGCACCTGTACCTTGTACTGTTCCCTTAGTGTCCAGCCGGCTGTCATCGTGGTTGCTGCCTTCCACGTCCTGGGTCACAGACTCTGTGTGAGGAGGGGCTGTTGATGATTGATGGCCTGTAGTTTGGTCATTAATTAATAAAGACACTTGATTAGAGGCTAATGAACAGTCAAGGCTAAGTTGCACTGAAAGCTTGGTGACATTTAATATGAAAATGAGAATTACGCCGGTTATCGCTACATTAAGCTCAATTTCGAGACAAAACAGAAATAAAATACAGGTGTGGGAAAGGTTTGTGCACCTGTGTGTGTGTTGGCAGTGTGCAGCAGGCTGTGCTCTGCCTGATCACGGAGCTTGACTTCCTCCTCCAAGGCCTCCTGTAGTCTCCTCTTACTCCTCTTTTCCTTCTTCAGGCGCTTCTGGATCAGAACTAAGTAAAAAAGGAGAGGAGAGAAGGGACAAGTGGCAGCAGATGTCAAAAGAGTGCACATGTACAGGTACTTTATTCACATTCAAATCAAGTTTATTGTCATTTTGCTGTACATACACAGTGGTACAGGACAAGATGAAAGAGCGTTTCTTCAGGATCCAATAACTTAAAGCAATTAAAATAAAGAAGTGTTTGCATATCTAGATCAGCAGCTCAGCATTCAATTATGCTCATAATCACACTCTTGTGATGAGTCTTGTTTATTTTATTTTGTACATTAATTTATTTCTGTCTATTGTTGTAGGAATTAGTTTATTTCTTGTGTGGTTTACTGGCTTCCTGACCTTCTTGGATACTTGCAACAAGAGCTCTGAGGGACTCTGGGTTTGAAATGTTGTGTATGGCCAATATGCTGCTGGCTTACAGTTCACTAACACAAAGGACCCTGCATTAAACTGCATTTGATTTGTCACAAAATGAGGCGTCACTGCAGGTCTGAATAATCAGAGTGACATTTCACTGCACTACACTATTATCCTCAACAGGTATGAATTACTGTGGATGCTTTAGATTTACGTTTTAGTCTCTTTCCATCTGAACTTGCTCATTTCTCCACTTGGTGCGACCTCATTACACAAACCTCATTTGACTGGAATTTGCTCTGACTGCGCCGTATATGACAGCTTTTGTGAACTTGCCAAACTTGATTTAGTTTGTAGCATACCCGCCGACCTCAGTCTAATTCACCTCTGCAGATGCTTTGAGGGGTAATATACAGTAGGTGTCCTCACTTCCTTATCTGATTTTCAAGTTAATGGACGTCCTGTCAGCTCAGAAGTGGATTAGATCAGCGATGTTTAGCTGCGCGGCGGCATTGTCGGTGTTTAGATGTTAAAATCCACACCGTGCCAGTGTGATGAGCGGTGACGTAACACTCAAAGCAACACTTAGCAAAAGCTACTGAAGTTAACACTGTCTTTACAAAGCAATCCAAGATATTGTATGCGATACCTCTGTTTTTCTGTTCCATGCTGAGCTGTCTCTCTAAGGTCTCTCTGAGCTCCCGCTCTCGGACCAGCTCCATCTTCAGCTCGGTCCTCTCCAGCTGGTCCTGCTTCTCCTGGGCTCGGGCGTTCTCTATGGCAACCCTCAGCAGACCCTGCTTGGAGACACACAGGCGCACATCAACAGGTTACACACTGAACAACAGCCAAGAGATGCGTCCGTCTTCCTCAGATGGTTAAAAAAATAAGAACCTTTACCTCACCAAATCACTTAACCCCAAAGGTAATATTTCTCTTTTTATTTAAACAAACTCTATAGATTCAAAAATAGAGGGAAAAACCTTAAAGACTGAAATAATTCACGAGCTACAATTAACAAAAAAAGGGTAAACCATCTCACTATGAATGTCATTTGATCACAGAATTAGCTTTTTCTTTAGGCCATGTTTTAGTCCGACATGTGCTGGGGTGCATAATTCATTAATTTAGTTTAAAAAAAGAAAGAAAGAATAAATAGATTAGATTTTTAATGTCATGAAAGTCAACGCTGGTCTTTTAGCTACACGCTAAAAGTAGAACTGCCAACACATCAGGGTCAGATGAGGTTCTTTTTTTTTCTCTCTGTGAAAACCAAGCCACAGAGGGCTTTTCATTGTGACTGTTCTTTTAACAAAGACATGTAAAATCTGAGAAGCAGGTCAGCACACGCCCATCGCAATTACTGCACATCCTAAATGTCTGCCTCGTCTGCCATTTAACATTTCAGGAAATCCCAAAGAGTGGCTCATCTCCCTTCCTATTCATCTTACAGTGTAATAATAATAAAAGCGCCGGCAGAGGCTCACCTGGATGTTCGTGAGCAGGGTCTCTATGGAGGACAAGCCTTCCGGGAAGATGAAGGGAGTGTGGTGGAGACCTGCTGGGAGCTTCTGTCCTGCAGGGTAAGATACCCTCTCGCAGCCCTCCCTGCCTGATGGGGGTTTCTGGTAGACTTGTCTATCACAGCTCTCCCTGGTTGTCTGTGTGGCCAAGGAGCTGTTATCTGGAGGGCAGAGAGACAGTTTGATGTCTAGTCAGTGCGGCTGATACGCTCCCGAGTGACGCTTAACACAATGAGCTCACGCTTTGCTTGGTCTTAAGAGTCTTAAGAAGTGATATACAATGGCTGACTACACTTCATTATGTCAAGGAACGACTTCAATAATAAAATTAAAGCTGAATTAAAGCGTGAAGCTTCATCACTGACCTTGGTAAATACCACTTTGACAAAAAAAAGGTGGTAATAACACAGAGGAAGTTCGGGTTATTGCGGTTCAAAGATTTGTCAAGGTAAGTTTCATTTTATCAAAGCCTATGACCTTTGATCTAAAATATTAACATTTAATAGCTTTCTCTGCAGACCTCGACCGCGTCTGCAGCGGTTTGAGCTGGTTGGGTTGTCATAACAAGACCTACGTAAAGGAACATGATAGCGGGTAATTATTTACTATTAGACATTCTTGATCTGCTGAGATACGGTTGAAAGCTCTGGAAAAAAGCTAGTAGGTGGACTTTGAAGTTGTAAGTGTGTGTTATGTTGACTATAAAAGCGAAAAACTGATGCTGACTGCCGACTTTGCAACAGGCTCCTGCGACGTTTCAGAGATGATTAAAAATGAGAAACTCGGTGCATATTCATAACAGGCATTCCACTTGAGTTTTTAGGATGTTTTTCTTGATCTTCCAAATTTCTAGTGTGACCTGAGCACCACCTTTGCATATTGTTTCTGTCATTTTTTTGTCTCTTTTCTGTAAAGTGTATTTTCATAAAGTGCTGCATAAATTCACTCATTTACTACATTTTGCTGTGCCAACCTTTTGTGTGACAAGTCTACACTATCTCTATAACAACTGAACACATTTCCCTAATTAGCACAACATATTTTTTTCTAAGCTTTCAGGTTTAAAATTTAAAACCGTCAACGGGATCATCACTGCTGCAACGTGCGATCAAAGTGCAATGCAAATTTTTTTAGCTCACTAATACATTTACTTAACTCCTTGCAAACATATCAAGGCCAACAGTAAATAGGTGTTTACACTAATTACTGTGTGCAAGTGCATGCACAAATACACAAAAAGTCCTGGTTTGGGGTTTTAAAAATGTGGTTAGCCTTTATTAGATGGCAGGCTGCCTATTGATAATGCATCACAGCTTGACATCTCCCATAAAAGCAGCTAAGAACCTGCATTATGGATGACCATCTGTTTGTAAACCTGAGAACTGCGTGTTCCCTTTTCGTGACAGTGAGGGAGATGAAGATTAGCCATTTTCTGCATTCCCCCCCCTTCCTCACATCAGGCAGTTGCTCACTTTATGCGTTTACTGTCATCTGAGCCACTGAGGACGAAGACGTCCTGGGAGTCCGGCGGTTATTGGAGCAGAGACGAGTGTGAACGTGCGATGTGATATCTGGCACTTTTCTCTGTCTGTGACAAATGACAGTGTTTTCTCCACTTAGCTGACCACAGCATCTTCTGCTCCAAATCCACCCACCTTCCCTACTCTGCCTCGGCCTCACGTCTTGGCAACTGTCATATTCAAGGTGTTTCACAGATGAGAAGCAATGCCCCCCCACCTCCACCACCTCCCTCCTCCTCTACCTCTTTCTCCCTCTTTCTTGCTAAAAGCATTGCTCTGTAGAGAAAGGTAATTAGCAGGTGCTGGCGAGCTCAGCGGAGGGCATCCAACTACACTCCTGTGGCTCACATACAGACACACACACACACACACACACACACACACACACACACATTCGTAGCCGCTGAAGTGCGCAGTCAGCAGCGTGGGCTCCCCAGGCTCCTTGGATGTGACTGATCCTTTATTGAGTTACTGTTTTACGCCTACTTTACCTCACACTCACACACACGTTTGGCATAAATACACACACACATACACACACACATAGACACAAAGCTGCCAGCTTGTTTGATCATTTACCCATCTCCCTAACCAAGGTCACTGTCTGTTTTTCTCTTTTCTCCCAACTTCATCTCTCTTTTTCCCCCCCTCTCTTATTCCTCTCCCACCTGTCCCCAGGGCTAATGAACTTCACCACGTGAAGACTGCCAGTCAGCGGAAGAGAACAGGGAGGGAGGGGAGGGAGAGAAAGAGAGAGACAGAGAGAGAATAAAATTCTGCTGATGTTTGGTTAATGGGAGTGAGGTGTCAGGGATGGCCTCTGATCTTTGCTGCATGGATACGTTGTTCAAAGACCACTAAAACAGCACACACAGCCAAAAACCGACTCACACACACGCGCGGAGATTATCATACAATGGATTGACAGAATGACAGCGCTGAAGTGCTCTTTGAAACTCCGCTCAATCCGCGATAAACCTATCCTGTGATGTTCTAGGTCAAATACAAAAGCTTGCAATCCTGCAAATGTACATGCATGTTTCATTTGCATGCAGGAAAATCAATTGAGAATCAATTGCATAAATGCGATGTGTGATGCATGGCATTCACGTCGTTGGTGCCATCACTGGTTTGTCAATATGTTCACAGATACCTGACAGCATCGGAAACCTTACCTGGGAGGCCTTTGTGATTTTTAGATTCGATTACTGAATAATGCGATTCAGTATTAGAATACGTTTACACGAGCGCGTGCACACACACACACAAACTCATATACAAACAATCTCCCCCTCTTTCTGTCTCCCTCTCTCTCTTTCGCTGTAGATTTCTGCTGACTGTTTGTCCTTGAGCAGTCCTCATTAAGCTAATGCAAACCTCCCTGACAGAGAGAACCAAACAACTGACGTTGCAGCACCGTGGCAACGCGGGCCCTAACGACAGGGAGGCAGTCGTTATGCAGATGAGGTCCAGCTGAGAGCGCGGGAGGCCGCCTGGCTCGTTAGGCCGCGGCCCGGCAAATGGCTCGCTAATGTAACACCGCTTCCTGGTCTAATGGAGTCCTGTTTTGCAGAATTATTTGTCTTTGCTCTCCGCGGGAGGCTGGGGGGCCACTGACAGCGAGGAGGAGAGGAGGAGGAGAGAAAGGGTAAGAGAGTGAATCCTCATCGACCTGTTACTAAGATTTCTTTCTTCTTCAGCCCTTTCTCTTCTGAAACATATATATAATGTCAAAGAAACAGTTGTGTAGTTGCCACAGGTGTTCAAATCCACAAATGGTGACAGAGATGGATGCTTTGGATGGAACGCTTGTTGCTCTGAGTTGACAGATTTTGTGCAAAGGCAATCGATTTGCGTAAGAAATAATCATTGCTCATTAATAATTACATCATGATTAATGCCTGTAACAAGGAAAAAAGCCAGAAGCTGACCTTTGAAGTGAGGTAACAGTCTAAGGTCAATAAATCTGAGTAATGTAAGACACCTAAAATCAAGCTGCATGCACACATGAGCGTGTCTTACCTCTGTCAGCGTGGCTCCTCTTGTTCTCCTTGTTGTACTCCACTGAAGTCACATCTGTCTCTCTGGCCCCCTGCACCAGACCAGGAGAATGTCCCAGCACACTCTGGCTCGACGACAGGCCGTCATGGAGCGGGTCTGCAGAGGAAAGAGTAATAAAAAGTCAAAAGAAAAACACTAAAAAGATCAGAACTCATAAATTCCTCACAGGTGTTGTCATGGCCAAAGCATCCTTCACTTTTGCGAGAGTGCGCCCGCGCCACAGGTAAGTAACGTACGTGTGGTTTCTGCAGTGCGTTCTGTGTGAGACGGTGAACTCGACACGCTGCTGCTGTGATTGGATGACATCTGAGCTTCCTCCAGCGAGGGAGAAGGGGAGGGGCTGCCGCGCACTCGCTCCTAACGGGCAACGACATCACACAGAGTCACGAAGTTAACAAACAATTATGGCTCATAATGCACAAAACTTACAAATCAAAAATAACTAACTTTACACTGGAAATTAAAAATCCAGCCGGAGGGATTGTAAAAACTTTTATGTTGATCATTTTACCCAAAGGAATCAATGCCTTAGATACCTACACGACACCTGAGAATGTGGATCATTTATAGTGAAAGGAGAAAATATCCACAATTGAGAGTTATTAGTTTAATTATTTAAAATAGATTCTTCTTTGTCATAGCTGAATTCTGCTACTACTGTCACATTTAGATGCATAAACTAAATGGATATACTGAATTATCAACATCAAAACAGACATTTTTCAGCTACAGTGAAAGTTTAAAGCAAAAAGAAGTGCTGCAAAGTTAGATGTAGTTAAAGGACATTTGTGGCGGTCTAACTAAAGCTAACTGATTTTGCTCTTTTGCTTCTTTTTTTTTTTTATCCGTTTCTATGTGCAGAGTGTGACTGTGGGTCCTAAAATGTATTTTTTTATGCTACAATATTTTTTTTTTTTTTACAATTGTCAAAGGACTTTTTTTCCCCAGGTTTCGCCAAATATATAATAGGTGTGTTTTGGATTTGCAAGACATGGTAAAATCATCCCCATATCGCAGGTAATTAAAAGAAATGATATTCTTAGGGACATGAGAAGGCTTGGAAGCTGCTACGGTATTCTTTGATGTTTACAGGAAAATCTGGCGCTCGTTTCATTAAGTTTCATCTTTAGGAATCAGTCCAACATTTTTAAAACAATGGTCCCTGTAGTTAAAATTATGACCAGAGATGCAATTTCCTGCTACTGATGAGGACACAATACGATAGAACTCTGTCAACTGATGTCTACATTATCAGTTTTTATGTACAATCCTCTCAAACCTCTCTCAATCCACTCACTAATAAACACCACAGTGTTTCTTTTTAACAAAGTTTTTTGTCTGTATGCAGGATATCTCAGAAATGTATAAATAGATATGGGATTGACCTGAAGCCAAGGAACAACTGATTACATTCTGGTAGCGATCCAGAACTTGGATATCCCCTAGTCGACAGTTTTTAGCTGCATCTCGAGTCTAAGTTCAGCACGGAACGGATCGAAAGAGTAATTCATCACGAAACTTAAGGGACGAGAGGTATGTCTTTGGGTGTTGGAGGCGATTTGGAGATTTGTATAATTAACTGGTTTCGCAAATATTGCACTTTCGCTCCTGCGTGATACAGTAAAGGCCCCGATTCCTTTCATAGTTCCTGCGCGTCACGTGGACTGAGACGATTGCTGGCTGACGGTCAGATCCACCGGGCTGATGGGCCTCTGAGTTCACCTTAATGACGGAGGTGGGAGCCCTGGCAGGGGGGTTGGCGTGGAGCTGTGCCACGTTGGCCATGCTGGCCAGCGTGCTCAGTCGGTTCATCTGGCCCATCGCCATGGAAACGGAGGCCGGCGCCAGGCTGGCAGGGATCAGAGGATGTGACATCATCATGAAGGGCAACTGATCCAGAACTGGGATAAATTGGAATAGAATAGAAGAGAATAGAGGGAGAAAGAGCACAGTGGAGTAAGTCTGCTGCTCCTCATATGGCAAAGGTCAGACCAGCAGCATTGTTTAAAGGCCACCAAAGCTGCACTACACAGGCACAAGCGCAGAACATAAAACAAGTTCTGTATCGCTCTTCTTTCATTTTTGCATGAGCTGTATTTTATCCATCACAACTTCAAGGCCCTTCCTGCGTTCGGTCTTGTGTCGGTTACTGAGCTGTGAAACCCACAGCATCCTCTGAAGACAGGAGTGGGTCTGGACACCGGTGTCATCCCTCTTTGTTGTAAGTATTACCTGGATGACTGCTCTGCTTCTAAACCGCATCTTGAAAAAAATGTGTGCAGCGTGGAAAAAAGAAAAAAAAAAAAAGAGATGAGTGCAGCAGGAGAGTCAGAAAAGGGAGGGGAAGTACGATGGTGATCGGGATGAGCGCGTCTCCAAGATGTAAGGACCGTAATGGCCTCAAGATGTTTCTTGAGTGTCATCTGCGAATAAAACACAAATTCAAGCCTCTTTGGAATGGAAGTAAAAATAGATAAGTTTTTCTTTGCCCCGGTGTTCTTCATGATAATCCAACACATTTTTTCGGCAGTTGAAACTAAACTCCCATTATCTTGGCCAATCTGTTGTTCACACTCCTCTCTTTAAGACAAGCATCCATTATCTTTAAAGAAAATCCTTCCTCTCAACAGCACCCTAGTGGGTTGTTGCAGTCCTTCTATTCATGAAACAAACAATCCTGTTGGGGGGGTAGAAAATGACATAAATATTTATCATTTAATAAAAGGAAAAACAAAAACAAAAGAAACACAGGGAGGAAGTGGAACAAAAGAAGCTGATGGCAGTCCTGGTGCTGGGCCAGCAATGCACGCTGGGTAATTATAAACACAAAGGAAAAAATCTTGGACTCTATTCCGCACAATTGTCACAAATAATAGAACGAGTGCATGGAAACAAAAAAAGGCTATCCAAAGAAGAGAGATGAAATAGAACAAATAAAGGGAGAAAAGGAAAGAGAGGAAAAGAGGGGGAAAGAAAGGGGAAAAAAGAAAAGGCAAACTCAGAAATAAAGGGTGAGGCGTTGACTTTATGAGTCGGGCTCGCTGGACATATGTGCAGTGCTTTGTGCATTTGGCAGATTAGTCTCTCACTTGCCCAGAGCAGAAACCAATCCAAACAAAAGATCTGTCTGAATGGAGCTGAATAACCAGATGCTCCGACAATCAACTAGCAGCCAACTCCAAATATTAAGCCTTGGTTAGAAACCAGCGCTCCACTTTTGTCACCCCCCCCTCCACCTCCCGCTATAATTTCATTTGCACTCGCAGTCTCTCTTCTTAACTCTGCTTTTTTTTTTTTTTTCTTTCCTCCCCCCCTCCTCGTCACCCACTTCTCTCTTCACTTTCTCTGCCCTCCCATCACTTTCTCTTATGTTTCATTAAAAAACATCAAAAGTCAAAGTGCCTCTCTTATGTTTATCCAAACAAACCATTACTGTAAACAAACAGTTACTGTAAATTTCCCAGAAGATCTTGTTAAATGCAGAAATGGCTGCTCCCCGCTCTTCCCCGGCCCATAAGGTGTCACACTCAGCATTTGTGAGTGTGTGCGTGTGTGTAATCCGAGATTGCCTTTGTAGTGGTTAAAACTCTGGTAGGGGCCTATACTTCCCATAAGGCCGTGGGTGGCGGTATGGAAAAAACACATTATGTGTGTGTGTGTGTGTGTACGTATGCCTGTGTGCTGTGTGTGTGTTTGTGTGTGTGTGTTTCCACTTGACTCTATCATTAACAGTGATTAAGCTTTACAGGTTTATAATGGCTGGTGGTAACCATGCCACCTAACTGCGCACAGATGCTGGCAGTCGTAACCGAGAGTATACAATGGTAAACAATACTTAGCGCAGAGGAAAAATTTCCTGCACACAAAGCCCAAAAAAGACAATTTTTTTTCACTTGTGTCTCCTTGTGATTTTTTTTTTCTCTTTTTTAAAAGAAACACACAAGGGCAGTTTTTCATTTCTGTCCTAAAGCCTCGCACTGTGCTCCTCATTTTAAGTGTGCGTGTCCCAGGTTGATAGCGTATTCCACGCAGACCTCCATAAGCCCTGTCATCTGTCTAAACACACTGATGTCGCTTTAACCTGTCGATAACAGCGGGGGCGGCGTGTCCGATTTGTTTGTGTGTGCGGCTGTGCGTGCGCGCAATTCGTGTTTGCGTGCGTGCGTGTGCCCGTCCCACCATCGATTGTCCAGCGTTTGTCGTTTGCATTCAGGATAGTGAATTAGAGAGAAGACTATTGATTTGGCTTCAGCCTCTCATCTTATTCATCTCTCTATCATCCCGGTGTGCTTACTCTCGTCCACTGATGCTCCAATTTCGCTGGCTGCTCTCCCTCACTGCAACAGCCAGGGACCGGTGCAGGGAGAAAGGGAACAGCTTTTAATAACATACGACTAAAAAGTATACCTGCACATGTAATGAGCAGCCAAAAGGGATTCAATTCCAAAATGAGGTGATTCTGTGCTTTCCAAGGACAAAACGACTTAACTGTAAATGAGAGCATACTGCTTACTCAGACTCTTTTTTTTCCCGTACATGGTGATTTAATTCTACACCATATGACAGACAAATATCACAGTCATATTGAGCATGAGTAACATAGCTGGTACAGTCTGTAAATGCGATGACTAATAAGTGGTAATGGTTTGCCAGCAATGGGGCGGCAACATTGCAAATGTTTCTCAGGAAACATTTGCTGAATCTTACTGAATCCCACAAATATGCAAACAAATCCAGCTTTAAAATATCAAAGACTAGAAAACGCAATAAAAGTTGGATCTTTATGGGTTTGATTGTCTGGATTACCTGATGTCTGTTTGACTCATTGCTGCTCAACCTGCCCACTCATTGCTATAAACTCAGAAATGTTTCCTGAATGTTATCGAATCCCACAAATGTGCAAACAAATCCAAGCTGACGGAAATATTCGCCCGTAGACTCGTTGAAAAAAAAAACACAACCACGTCAGATCTTTATGGGTTTGATTGTTTGTATTACTTGATGTCTGTTTGACTCGTCTCTGCTGTAGTTTAGTCTTTCGCTTCACGAGGAAACGTGCAGGCAGCAGAGGTGATGTCAGCTTGGTTCAGCGGCGGCGCATAAACACAGCTGCTCAAGTTGTGTTGACTTGGCATCACAGATGTGTACAGACAACAACCGCGCGACGTGTTATGCGACCGTAATTGAACATTTCGCACATGCGCATATGTGTGTGCGCCTGTGTGGACAAATGACACTCACCAAGGCCGGGGTTGTGGTCACCGTTCTCTCCATTTGGCGCGCCATGTTGCTGGTTGCTGTGGTAACTGGCCATCGCCTCCAGTTTGATCTTTTTGGCCAGGGCAGAGAGATCTGAGCGAGAAAGACAGATATAGAGAGGAAGAAAAAGGGGGAAAGAAAGAAAAAGAATCAATAAGAGCCAGATCAATGGCCCCCGGTGGAGGATTAGAGCAGTGGGTAGGCAGGAGGTTGTCATGGGAAGACAGAGGCCAGCCATTCATTCTGACTGCACCGCTGCACTGGCCATTTAGTCTGCCAGGGAATCAGCAGTGATAGGAACAAGCCAAGACATTCATCTCTCCCACACAGGGATATCACATCCCACAGCAGAGCACTCAGGACGGCACTCAGCGGCAGCAGCGGCTCCACCTTTTAGCCAGAAAGTACTTCTTTATCAGTATGAATTAGAAGCACGGGACAAAAAGTGGAGATAGTTTTTTAATAGGGGTTGTGCACTTTGGGATAATTCGTAATGGAGAGTGACAAAATGTGGCAGGAGCACCGAGCCGAGTTTTAATTTGTGTCTTGAACCTCAGAAGGTTGTTTGACCCGCCGAGCGACCTTTAAAATAGAAAATTAAACATCTCATGCACTAATACAGACAAACACGGCGAATTATTAAAGTTGGGACAAACCACACAACTGTGCAAACACCACTGAGGAAATACAAACAAACCATAAGTCTTAATTTCCTGATCTTGGATACATCTAAACATTTGAAACAAACTGAGCTGCTGAGTGTTTTTTTTTTTTCTTCTTTTTCTTCCCCCCTCAGACAATGGGTGTCTGAGGTGAAGAGTTTGTCTGCCCAAGACGTCGACAACCACAACAAATTGTTCCTTTTCTTCTCATCTTCTCTGCCTCTCTTTTCCTGCCCTCTCCCTTCTCTCCTCCCATCCCCTCTCCTTACTTTACCTTTTCAAATGTCAGCATCACAGCGGGACATAAGCCACTGTGTTGCATGTGTGTATGTGCGAGCGCACGAGGGTGAGAAAAAGAGACTAAGGAGGATCACATCAAAGATTTTTCCTGCCTTTTACGCTCAAATGTCCTCCCTCTCTCTGTCTCCTTCTCCCCTCTCATGTGGCCAGTTCTAATCAGTAGCGCTGACATTGCCGCCGTGCCCTCTCCTTTGGTGGAAAAAGACTCTTTTCCCACTGAGAAAGATGCTCTTGAACGCTCACACAGACACAACACACACACACACACACACACACACACTCTCTCTCTCTCAGCCACCTTTGAACAGTGAGAGGAAGCGGAGGCTAATAGAAAATGGCTTCTTTTGAGGCGGGGAATGAAAAGATCAGGTTGCAGTGAAGAGCACAAAGCCAAGGGCAACTTTGAGAGCGGTGAGGTGCCAACAATTACTTTTCTCCCTTTCTCTGTGCTACACGTACACACACACATACACACACACACACTACAATAGGGACGCAAACACAAAACTGTTTGTGACAAAAACAAGCAGCACGGTGGCTTTTAGCAGCCAGTTGACTAAGAGCAGTTGACTGTTCTTAGAAAGTTAGTAAAAACACACAGATTCTGACATTATAATGAACAGGTATTCATCAAGACAAATACTTTATTTATACGAAAACTTAATTCACACTTGAAGAGACCAATTAAGTTTCACGGTCGCAAACTAAACGCATCCTTACGTCAATTAGAAATGAATTTCAAACGGGGTTCAGGAGGCTAAAGAGTATAAATCAACCCAACAGAGGACTTTGTGTACTTAGGATTCAAGAAAAAAGACCAAGCTTGCAAGTTATGAGTTGTTTCTTGCGTGTCAGCAGCGTGTATGCTAATTTTATTAATCAACACACCGGTCACCTCCCAGAACCCCACCTCCTCATACTATTGATGATGGGTAAAATGTGTCACTACAGCGCATCTGAAAGAAAAGTAGTGAAAACCTACCCACCCCGTATCTATACTGCAGAGGCAACCAGTTCTTTCTTTAAACTGATGGGATAACTCAGACAGTTATCACTTTCTGACAGCTGAAAAGAGAACAAATTCTGAGCTTTGACAGCTACTTTACTCTGCAGCAACAATGTGTCACTATTTCACTCTGTACAAGAGCTCCTGGAGCCAAAAGAGGGATTTCTACTGTGACTTTTCAGCGTGTACTGAAGAATTGCAACCCCCTGACATTAGGGAAAAACTTGTGAAAGGGGGGATTTAGAGATTTACAGAGGCTTTATTCTACTTATAATGAATCTTTGATATAGAATACACTAGCAGATGAATGCATCTGTCCATTTTTTAAAGTTCACGGTTGTTTTTGTTCACTAGTAAAAAAAAAATGGTTTTATT
The DNA here is from genome assembly GCF_000690725.1 of Stegastes partitus. Classification (NCBI taxonomy): domain Eukaryota; kingdom Metazoa; phylum Chordata; class Actinopteri; family Pomacentridae; genus Stegastes; species Stegastes partitus. The sequence goes on from NW_007577923.1 coordinate 666,462, forward strand.
ACATGATAGCATTAAAGTAATTTTAGCATGACAGTAAGTAATGCTGTCAGTGGTACTGTTAAAGATATAATATTGTATGACAGTTATAGAAAAGTAATTTTATAAAATGAACAGAATCTAAATGACAGAAATGTTCTCTATAAATGAGGTTTGAATTTATATATATGCATAATTTTTTTAAAGCAGTGAAATAGATTTTTGATGTTATTACTTTAAAAGAGTTTAACTAGTTTTTATCAGTTAACCCTATTCAGGACTTTTGGGGTCTTTTGGACCCCAGGCCATTTGTTTTAGGTGACAAGTATTGTTTTTTTTTTTTTTTTTTGAATATCTATTTTTTTAAATATAAAAAGAGGGGCATTTGTCATGCATTTGGAACCAAAAATACTTTGACTTATCTGAAAATTTATTTACATAGTATAAAAGTCTATAATAAATACCAACTAACATTTTGTACGTATTCTTTCTTGGGGTCCAAAAGACCTTCTACGTATGGCAACATGAGAGTCCTGAATAGGGTTAATATTACAGTTCTACGTGTTTAATGTTTGCACTGAAGTGCTGTGCGTAATTATGTGTATAAATCATGGCAATTATTTTTCCAAACATGGAACATCTTTAGTCATAAATCTGTACTCTTCTTCATTTTCTTGTTCTTCTAATTACAACTTGATGCTCCTAAAATGCCACGAGACTGAGCCACTGGCTGAATCATGTAGTGATTCTTTGATTGGCCTGCATAGACATGTACAGGAAAAAAATACTATTCTTTTCTAACAGGCAGCTGTAAGTTTGTAGTCACAAGAGCACAAGTTACAGGACAGACTAATAAGAGATCCTGATAAGGATGACTCTTCGTGGCTTTGGGGTTAGCCTATTGTGGAGGCGAAAATAACAAAAAATACAAAATGCCACATGCAGAATATAAAAATTATAATAAGAGGATTGGAATCTGTCAAACTCATCAATATGAAAACATGAAAATTAAATAAAAACAACAAAAAACAAAAGAGTTATCATGTAAATCAAGAAAAAAAAAATATTCCAACAAAATTAAAAAGTTAACAACAGCAAATTCTTTTTAAAAAATCACTTGAAGAGTTCATTTGCAAAAACAGATAACTCAGTTTTTGGAGATTTTCAGAAAACATATTTTTTTTGTTGTTTGCTTGAGATAAAATCAATCAAACTGAAGTTGATTGGATTTGACTCAGTGGAAATGACATGGCAAAAATAAAGATAACTTAAGTTTGATTGATATTGTCTCAAGTAGACGATAGAAAAGTGGGTCTTCTGAAGGTTTGTGAAGACGGATTCATCTGTTTTTGCAAATGAACTCTTCACTTATTTCCTCTTATTTTGCTTTTTTCGACAAGAACAATGTCGGACCGTGTATTTGATCTCAGACTAATCAGTCTAAGATGCACAGTAAGACAACACTGATAGTTTCCCATGTTCATGCGCTTGGGTGATCATTCTTCTACAATACTGTATGTGTGTGATGAGGCCTGGGTGGTCACCTGCGGGAGGCATGATCCCAGCGTGCATCAGACCACTGTGAGACAGCATGTGGTGAGTCCCGCCCTCTGTCACACTCTGCAGCCTCTTGGGCGGTCGTCCAGGCCTCGAACTGCAGGCAGAAAACACAAGCTAACATTAGTCATTAGGAGAGTTTAATACTTTACCCCCTCAGTCAGTCACTTTTTCACGCTGAGACTGAGATGGGTGGCCTGGTTAGAGACAGTGTCCTTCAGTCTGTAAACCTCTGATCCTGCTGAAGTGTCAACAAGCAAAAACACTGAAACCCGACCGGTTCCAGGAAGGCTGCTGTACAGCAAATCTGACCTCCCTGTGGATACGAGCAAGCAAAAAAGGAGTTTCCCTATGGCATCAATAAAGCACCTCATTACTGTTCAGCTTACTCATTCATTTGTTTGCTTATTAAATGTGTTTGCTCGCCTCCCTCGCCTTCAATCCTTTCCTCATTTGGCCATTCATTCCCTTCTTCTTCCCGCCATGTCACTAATTTCCTCAGTAAAAGCAGTGACTACAAGCAGATCCACATGCATTCTTGTGTGTGTGTGTGTGTGTGCATGTGTGTGTGGTTTGACTGAGCCGGGCATGCTCAATCAATCCTGGAGGAAGTATGTGAAAAGCTGTCAGACATCACTTTGGCTCTGACTAAACGGTGTGAATGTCCTGACAGGGGAAATGACACGGGCCACATCAGGCTTAATGACAACCAGCGTACCTCATCTCCTTTCATAGCAGCCTGACATAACACGAGTCCGTGGGCGAGTGTGCCTATGCGTCCGCGCGTGTGTGTGTGTGATATTAAAAGACAAAGTGGGAAAAAGAAGGGGGGAAACAAGAGGCCGAGAGCAAAAAGAAACAAACTTCAAGTTGGAGGAGGTGCAAAGTGAGAGGGGAAAAGATGAAGGGAAACGTGTATGGAGATAGTTTGAGAAAAGGTGGGAAAGAGTAAAAAAAAAAAAAAAAAAGAAGGAGATAGACTAGCAGCAGCAGCTTCCTAGCGTGGGGTGTCTTTGAGCAGATTTTAATTAGAATCTAATCCAGCCGTCATTAAGGCCCTATAAACGAAGCTGTCAGTCAGGAGATTAATGGCGCCTCATTTGCATATTGCATATAATTCATCAATTACCCAGCAGAAAGGACCAATCCCCTGTTGACACACCCACTGGCTGAGAGGAGGGGGGAGATGAAGAGAGACAAAAAGACAGAGAGAAAGATTGTGTAGTCACTAACTGTGGGAGAAAACAGGTAGCTCGTGTGTACGTGTGTGTGTGTGCGTGCGCATGTGTGGGGTCGTGTCTGGCTTGTGCGTGAGCGTGTGTGTGTGTATGAAGTGTTCAAAGGTTAATTTGATGAGCCGATGAGCTCCACAGTTCCTGCCCTCGGTTTTAATGAGTTGTTATTATTGTCTCTTATTATGGGCCCAGACCGACTGGGATGTGACAGCTGACATCAGATATCACACACGCACACACACTCCCAGACAGTGACACACACACACACACACACACACAAGCATGGAGACAGTGAGAAAAAAAAACACTCAGGTGGATGTGCATACACACAAGACAGACAGCAGGAATGTGCAAGAGGGATAAAGTTGTGTGTGTGTGTTGTTTTTGCGGAGGTGGTGGGGGTGCATTTAAATCGCGCGCAAATTTTTTTTCCTTCTTTTTCCAGTGCATATAGAGCAGCATACTGGGCTTTAACAAAAGCAGGAAATGTATTTTTAGGACTCAAGTTTGAAGGTAAAGCAACACAGCTCGGCTACGACCGAACATCTCGGATGAACACACACACACACACGGAGCACATGCAGATGCAGAAGTTGAACATCAGTGGGGGAGAAATAAAACACACAGAGACCAAAGACTGTGGTTGGTTTTTACTGCAGCCGCTTCCCTTTCCCTTACTACTGTTTATTTGCGCACACTAATTAATGGCCTGTGTGTGTTGGGTAGGTAGGTGTGTTGTGCCTTTGTATATGTTGCATTTTTTTTTTTGGAGGGGGGGGAGAGAGAAGAGCGTAAAGAACTGGAACCTAATTTTGTGTTTAGTCTGCAAGTGCGTTGATACATCAAAGTGACCCGTGGAGGGAGGTCTATGTGTGTGTTGTGCATGCAAGTGTGTTTTTTTTTCTCTGTGTGTGTGTGTGTGTGAGGTTGGAGAGCACCGGTTCCCTGAGGTAGGATTAATGAAAAAGCCTTTCATGGAAAAGTCATCAAGCTGAGGGGATGGAATGAGAGAGGGGAGGGGGGGGAAGAGAGAAAACAGTTCATTGTGTGTGTGTATAAGGTGTGTGTGTGTGTGTGTGTGTGCAGAGGAGGGGGTGTATGGCTTATGACCTCTTTGTCTCAAACTTTAATTAAAATCTCACCCAGACGTCCTCCCTCATGCCAACACTCTGGCCACACACACACACACGGACACACACATTTGTTTAAAAAAAGGTACTCTGTACATTGAGTTCTGCCCTCCAAGCTTCAGCGAATGTGTGTGTGTGTGTGTGTGTGTGTTACCTGAAACATGAAACGCTAAACATGGCAGCTGGAGCTTAGCACAGGTGGAACAGAAACAAAACACAACAAAGATGACAGATCTCTCTCTCTCTCTCTCTCTCTCTCTCTCTCTCTCTCTTTCTGTCTCGCTCACACACACACACACACACACACACATAAACTCTGTTGAGGGGGAAAGAGAAAAGTAATGAAAGAAGAGGAAGTGTTACAGTCAAAACAGTGGAACAGCTACTGGCTTGGAGGGACTGAGGTGCTGATAGGTAGCAGCTGTGTGTGCGTGTGTTTATGTGAGAGTGTGTTGTAGGAAAAAGGAAAAAAAAAAAAAAAGAGAGAGAGAGAAAAGAGAGAGAGAACTTGCTCAAACAAGATTTTGTTTGGAATATATTAGCAGCGGTTTACAGCTCCCATGCTCCCATCCTTTCAATCTGTGTTTACCACATGGGTTTGTATTCGCCGTCACGGTCCGGTTTGATAAATCATAACGTCGTCGCTGTACGCGGGAAGACTTATGTTGCTGGTTAGAGAAGGCAGGGAAAAGATTGATGTTGTGATCTTCCTCTCAAATCGAGGGCTAGGGGGGGAACAAAAAAATAAAAAAAAATGGAGCTTTATGCGCCATTGTTATTAGGAAAGCCTGGGTGATGATGTCATGAAAGAAGCAGGCAGGACAACACACACACACACACACACACACACACACACACAGAGTCGCACACAGGACGTTTGATCATGGCAAAAATCTGATCTCCTGAACTGATACCGCCTCGCATTCCTCTCCCACATTCCAGGGTCAAGACGATGTCAAGACTGTGTGTGTGTGTGTGTGTGCAGAGTGTGTGTGTGAGCGCTCTTGTGCGTGCTCCATTAAAACCTGTCACAGTGGAAGACGCAGAGGCCCTCTCTATCTCATCGTGCTCTTCTCTATAAAACATCAAACGAGTGCAGAGGTTAAAGTTGAGCTAAGCACCCCGCCCTCACACACACACACACACACACACATGAATGTACACACAGGCCTCCTCCACTCCATCCCAACGCTGCTGACTCTGACAGTGAGTTATGGTGTGGCAGTGGGGCTCAGCTTTGAGGTGTCCACCTTCCCATGCGCGCACGCATTCACACACACAACAACCGGCTCGGCGCTGCCAACTCGCAAGGCCGAAAATTTGCCACTGGGAAGCACAAAGAGGAGGCTTTTGTTGTGCTCCGCGGGCCGCTTCGTCTCATTTATCATTCATCATTTGAGTTTGTTCACTTTTCTGTGTGAACACGCACAAAAAAAAACCACCTGCTTCATATTTGACTCTGCTTTTGTAGAAACGTCCCTGATTGCAAGAGAGGCATAAAAAATAAAAATCACATGTGAACCGAGGAGGGTCAGTTAGCCAGTGGTTCCCGTTTACCTTAAGGAATATCTGCTAGTTTTGAGGTTTGTGAATTTTCTGTTTCTGTCAGAAGATTATTGAAGTGCATGGAATCCGGCTTTCGGAAAATGATATTTTGCAGAAAATGCGACCTTGGTACTCTTGTTCATCAAAATAATACAATATCAGCAGTTTTACTAAGTACCATTTCTTTGAAAGGCTGTAGGTCCTCTGAAAAGTGTGGTTGTTATCTGTTATCTAGAGTGAAGGGGGACTTTTTCTTATTAAGAAAGAATGCTGTGGAATTCTTTTTAATGCCATTTTTCAACAAACAAAATTACATTCACCTCCATATGATTAGAATCCTAAGAAATCTCAATGCAAATATCTTAGTGCAAAGAAAACTACAGTAACACTAAATATTAGGTGTTTTTCTTTTCTAACTATCTTGTTCAGGTTGTGTGTGTAAAAAAAAAACACGCTTTGTTAAACATGAGATCTTGTTCCACGTCACATTACACCACTTTTATGTAACATGTGTGAGAGGTGGAATTACTGGACTCTGCACAACA